>NW_013952621.1:489861-494892 GCF_001266775.1 Austrofundulus limnaeus
GTATATACTTTAAGAAATGTTTGTTTGTTAAGAGTTTATTTCAGATAGTATAATTTACAGTGTCATTTGGTTTTGGTCTTGTTTATTTATGTTATGATCTCACCCATTTTTGACTCATCTTATCTCTTGGCATGTTATCGGTTATCAGTTATTACTAGTTATCGGCCATTAGAAGGAGAAAGGTATCGGTTCTTAAAGTAAGTTATCGTGCATCCCTATTAATTTTCACAGTGTGTAGTTAGCTCTTGGATCGACCTTATTTGGAGTTTTATTCTGACCGGACTGATGAGCTAACGACTAGTCAGAACAGGGCCAAAAACAGGGAGGTTGAAAACAACTCCAATTTTTTCTGAGTTTCTTATTGGTTTAAAGAAAACACTATTATTTAAATCTCTACACAACCATCCGTTTTGCATTACTAAGTTATTCTAGCAGAACGATTATGATATTCCTGTATGAAGTGCTGGAAGTACTGCTGCTTTTTGTGCCTACACATTAATCACATTAATCACAATAATTGTGTGATGCAAAGTCGATMGTGGTGTAGAGGTTATTAAAACAGCCTTGACATTACCTGCTGTAGAGTGCCAACAGACTGGGGTTGTTTTAAGATAAAAGTATAATTTAGCTGCATATCAGTCRGATCAGAATACATTTTTTTCTTCAACGTCAGGTGATCTACCTACAACAAGATGTTCACTGTTCAAACCCATTCCACAAAAGTCCATTTCAAAATGAATTATCCCTTTAAAAGTTAGGTTTCGCAGCTCTATCAGCCTAATAACATGCCTAAAAATCTAATATATTTAAGCATTTTCATCCTATTAATTGTTTTGCATAGTGGTTATAAAAAACATGCTCATATATTCAAAATGTATCATTTAAAATTCAAATCTGGCAAACGTTTGGCGTTTAACCAACTGCAAGAGGATCACATCTCACTGAAGAGATACTGGTTTCTTTACAGTCTAGTTCGCACAGTATCCAACTTCCTCCTGAAAAGAATTAACATATTCCCTGTCACATGTGGGTTTTAGCACCAGCTCATGTTCTTTCAAGGACACGCTCAGAAATGTCTTCTACACGTTAAAAAAATGACATGACACCACGGTGATGAAAGACCAGGGAACTGCCATTTGCCCTTGACATTTAAGCAATGTGATCCCAACATGTTATCCAACATGCTTCTTGGAGACAGAGGTTCTGGGTTCCTGTGACCTGCTGTGATCCATCGTCTCAGCGGCTTCCCTGTGAGACTCAAGTCACTCGGCTACAACCTCATCCAGCTACGCTTTGTCTCCCAGACCAACCAATAAATCGCCTCTGCAACTCCACTGTCAGTCCTGTATTTCCTGGTTGAATTTAATTTCATCACCACTTTAACCAAATTCTTCCTATGGTTACAGTTTTGAAATTAAAATGGATCAGTTGTCATTATTTTCCAGCTAAGGCAGCTGATTTCAAAGCTGTTTGTGCACAAACCGTTGTCAAAATAACTGAGCCACATGTTTTCACACACACCACATCTTTTGCAATAAAGTTCCACAGCCCTGGTTGACATTCAACTTGCCATTGTGGTCATAATTAAAATTTAACTGGGGAATAAACTGAGTTCAGCCTTGTTGATCGTCCATCATGTGATTGCAATCGAACAAAGTTGCTTTATGTCATCGCTGACGTTTTCTGCTAAGATAAATTTTTTTGGAGCCGTTCGTTGCCGGAAACGGGAGGCAAACACAACCTTCTTGAAAGTCCAGAATTGTGGTGGGGAGTTTGACAAATGAATTTGAAACTGCGTGGTGGGAAAAGACAACAGCAAAGCTGTTTTCTTTGAAAGAAATGTAAAAAAAGTCAGCTAGCAGATCAGTTACTTCACTGTCAATACGAACAGCTGCATCCCGCATGACTCCATGTTCAACCTATTTTAATACTCGCTGCATTAACGTCCTCTTACTGTTACCTTTAAATAAAAAGAATAACCTAACAGCTCAAATTAGGTTTGTCCTTTGCAACATATATAATTTGAACTTTTATATTCTTGTTTTTATGGCTGTTTATGGTCGCTGTTTCATGCATCAAATGTCGTTCTGTAACAGTATGTCGATGCACTCTAAGTTTGTCACAAAAACTATTTTGTCTTGTTAATTTTAGATGGGGACCTGTGATAAAATAAGAATAAATGTCCGTGTCTGAAAAATACCACGGCAAAGTTTACTGGACCTGAGGTCAGCCRTAATGCCCGCTGAAATGTCATCCATTGCTCCAAATATGTTGATATCTAAACAAACCTTTACGAATATTGTCTGAAAGCTTTTGCTCTTTCATTACACACAATTTAAAGATGGAAAATTGTTATAAATGTGATATGAGTTTCCTCAAATGTGAACTTTTTGTGTTTGTTTTTTTTTTTGTGCGCATGTATACTGACTCCAGGGAGAGCTTCTCCTCCTCTTCGTTCAAGTTGGGGAGTCTGTGCAGACCCAGAGTCATCCTGAGAGCGTCGACATGCTCCTTCAGAGGTTTGTACTCATCGTGCAGGCGGCGAGTTGTTTCTAACAGCTTGTTCAGGTCGTTTTCTGACTGCTTGATGGTGCTCTCCATCTGAAAGAAAAAAAGGTTGGCTATTTCAGACATACATATGCAACAAAMTCAATACAAACTGTTCATGACCAATAGGGCTGCYATAAACGATTATTTTAATAATMGATTAATCACCGATTATTTATTCKATTAGTCGACTAATCGGATCATACGTTAATTGAATATAAAACATACAGCTTATCACGTCAGAATACAGCTGCTTTTATATAACCATCGTTAGATTTTAGCTAAATGCTAACTAAAAATAATAGCTGTGGAAGGTAAGTTCTGCTCTGCAGATATTGCACAGGTTTCTCTTTCATTTTCTTAAAAACTTCCCACACTTTTGAGCTCCGTTGTCAGGTAGCCATGATACCAGAGCCTGTCTGTATAATGTCTTGTGACGTCCACGGCCTACCCCAGTTACCACTACTGTGCATGTGTGTCAAGGACAGAAAGGCAGATGTGGCAGTGGAAGGTGTCAAAGCAGTTTGGAGAGAAAAACAAAGTAAAGAACAAAAAAAAAAGAAAACGATTAATCGATTATTAAATTAGTCATCGATTATTTTAATAATCGATTAGTTGTCGATTAATCGATTAATCGTGGCAGCCCTAATGACCAACAGAAAGCAAAAAAAAACAACAACAACAACAACACTGGTTTGACCTGTGAGTAAGCTGTGTTAATGAACCACAGAACCAGTCACTTGATAGTAAATCTATCAAAWGACTGAATAATTGAATAATTTTGATGGCAGAACCTGATCCACATAAAACACAGATGAGCTATTTGTTTCCATGAGTATAGTATGCACATATGCATGCCGTAAAAGTCAATACCATCTATATTTATTGACGACTCTGGGTAATTTAGCTAAAATACTAAATCCGAGCAAGAACCAGATGCCAGCCTTTTGATGATTAAAAACCATCATCAACGAATTCCTGGAACTGAAGGTAAAGGTCCAAACTGGTTCTTTGTTGTGCCAAACACCTGGATTGTGGATTTTAACCAACTTACAACATTAATGTCTGCATGGATGAGGCGCAGCTCCTCAACGTGAGCCATTTTCTCTTGCAGGAGGAGATCCATTTCTTGTTTGTACTCCTTCAGATGTTTCTCTTCAGACTCCAAAGCCTCAAACTCCATCTTCAGACGAGACTTGATCTTCTGCATCTGGATCGTCTTATTCCTGTAGCCCGTGGCAAAAACAACACAYGCCAGCTGTCAAACTGTCTACAACACACTTGCTCCTGTGCAAAAGACGCCAAGGAGACAGGTAATTTGTCTTCAAAACAAAAGAAAACACACATAAACAGTCTCTTTTTTAAATATCAGTCCAGCAGTCAGGGATTTTTAATTAAGGCAAATTCAATCAGTTTACTCTTATTTATATCTCATCAATTCACAAAAAATATACGTACCTGTTTGCATAAAACACTAATAAGCAAACTGTTCTCCAATTTTATTTAAAGTCTGACAAGCTTAGCTATGATGCTACCACATTATCAATTAGCGACGCACATCTGGCATTTGTTCTGACACATCTGGAATGATGATACATTATTCGAATATGCGTTTAAACGACAACTTGTGTGGATTCATGCCACAATTAGCCTGCAAACCTGTCCTAGACAAACCGAAAGCAAACTGCAACACCGAGAAAATCACAGCGAGAGAGGAGGTTAGCGTTAGCAAGCTTTGTAACAAAAGCGAAGCCAAAGGGCTCATTCCTGGACAGCTAGCGTTAGCTACGTTAGCCGCTCGTGCCGAACATCTGGAAAAACATTCGTTCGACTCGAAATCCGAGTTTTACCGTATTTCCAAGATGTTCTCCAACTTGCACATGATTTCTTGTTCGTCTGCCATGGTTCTGCACCGTCCYGGTCGTTCGGCTAACCGGCTCCAGTCACCCAGCAAGGCCAAAGACGGTGGTCTCTCTCCTGTTAATATAAAAGATAACACACACAATAGCCGGCGTGAGCGTGCACAGAAGCGCGCGCCCGCGCAGTCAAACCTATAACAGTGGACGAGTTGAACCAAGACACCCCTGTTTGAACATCATCTGAAATACAAAGGTTTGTTTTTTTATAACTCCTCATCATTTATTTTTTACATAGTGTGCACATATGTAAAGTAAACAAGTTAATCTAGAAAAGTCTAAAAGCGTTCAAATATTCAAAACTGAGAAAATTGAACACTTTTAAAATTAAAGGTATAGGTAGGCTAGATCAGTGGTTCCCAAACTTTTTGTCTTCTGACCCACAAACTATCCATGGCAAAAACTTGTGACCCCAAATATTACTGGTCTGAGTACACAAACTTTGTTAATAACCCTAAACACAGGCTTTTTGACAATCTAAACAGCTTGTACACAAATATAAATACTTATTTATACTTATTTTGTGTTTTTTGTAATAACTATAGGGACAATATTACATCAGCAATTA
>NW_013952621.1:495202-496415 GCF_001266775.1 Austrofundulus limnaeus
GTTTCAGGACCCCACCTTGATGTTTCAGGACCCCACTTTGGGTCTCGACCCCAACTTTGGGAAACACTGGGCTAGAACAATAAAATAAATCAGTAAAATCATAAAAAAAAACATCCCCACAATATTTTTCTAAAATGGATATGTTCATAACTTGAAAAAAAAGTTTAAATTTCATTTACCCAGGGAAATAGTTGAAGTGACTGAAGCTCTCTTTGAGATTGAGAAGTCTGACAGTTTTGATGTATTGGTAAATAGCTAATTATGCATATATTTGTTGAGTTTGTTGCAGAAAAAGTTTTTTTTTTTGTTTATATTGAGTGCGTACCCTCACTTCAGAATTGAATTCCACCTACCCTTTTGTTGTGATTCAGGAAAACCTTTTTGTATTTTATTTTTTTAGCTTGCGTTGAGTATCTGCAAATGGAATATAAAGACATAATATGACAACGTTTAAGTGATATAAATAGAATAATGAAAGAAAATATGTAAAAGCAAAACATATAGTCTGGGTCTTTTTGGCTTTTGGGTTTGATAGTCTTCGTAGTGTTCCAAAGTATATAGTACAGTTCAGTCTTCAACATTGATGGGTTTCTTACTGTTTATATTTATTATTATTAAGTTTTCCTAACAAAACTAAAATGTTCTAAGTAAAAACAAAATTATGATACCCTAATATCCTTCTTAATTTAAGTTCCTAATTGTCTTTTTTCTTTGCCTGTGTTTGTTTTGTTTTGTTTCTGGGTCATGAAACRCTGGTGCCTATCTCCAGCAGTGCAMGAGGCAGAGGACATTCTGGACAGGATGCAGGTTCACCACAGRAACACATGGAGACAAACAAGGCAAACAACCACTCACGCTCTCTCACACACCTAGGGACAATTTAGATTTAGTTAATGCAACATCTCAGTGTGTGTTTGTCTGTGTGGCAGGAAAATGGAGAAGAAAACCCACACAACTCCTCACAGAAAGACCCCAGGCCAGGGATAAGGAAAAAAAAAGGTGACAGCTTTAACCACAGCACCATAGTGCCACCTCAATTAAAAAATCACATAAATACAATCATAAAAAAGGATGCAGAATTGTTCCAGGTAAAAGCAAGGTACTATCATCTTCTGTGCTTTGTGAGTCAATGCTTTTGTGGATAAACTTATTTTTAGAGTGGTCGTCTAGAGCAGTAGTTCCCAAACTTTTTATCTTCTGACCCACAAAATAT
>NW_013952621.1:497238-499088 GCF_001266775.1 Austrofundulus limnaeus
ACTATTTTTGGATGATAAACATTTGTATCAGGTCAACAAAACATGGGCATACTAACAATATTTTTAGACTACATTTATGCATTTTAGGCAACTAAGGTAAAAATGTAATTAATTTAGAAAATATTTTCAGGACCCCACCTTGATGTTTCAGGACCCCACTTTGGGTCCCGACCCCAACTTTGGGAACCACTGGTCTAGACCTCATTGGTAACTAAATTGTTGCTATTGTAGGTTCATACCATGGAGTTATATAGAACAGCTGGAGTACATCTTAACATGACCGTGTGATTTACTGTAGCAGTAATGACAACCAGACTGGGCAAGAGTCTGGATTTACCTTTAATGTATTTGGCAAAATAGTGAACGATAAGGGCTGATTATTTAAAAACTGTAGAAACTATTAACAATAACAAAATATTATTAATATATTATAGTGTATATAAGCTATTTAATGTATGTATTAATGTATTTAATGTTTATAATATATACTCTAAAATTTGACAAGCTGACTTTACTTTAAAAAAATCTTGGAAACCARTTGCCTTGAAAAATGTAAGCCAGGTGTAACTATTAGGCCTACATTTTGCTTACTTTAAATACATACAAATAGTACTTACTTTGYTGTATGAACTTAAATGTGAAGTTAGTTCACCTTAAATTGGTGAAGTTGTTTTTAACTTAGAAAAACAAGTAAATTTAACCATTCTTAACTTAGCTACATCAAGTTAGTCCAACTTACATTTACTTATTATTATATCAGAATCAACCGATTGCCTCGGACAAATAAAGTAACTGCAACAGAAGATGAGAAGCTCACAAGGTTCAGTGTTTTATTTTTAAGAAAATGCTRTCCTTAGCACCTTAATAAAAGGCCATTGTGGCCAGTGAAACACATGAAATACAAAACTAACAAGATTTTACACTTTTACACATTAAAAAGTGGACTTTACTTAACCAAACTCATTGCCTTTAAAATGACACATTAAAAAAAAAGAAAAATCTTAACCTATGCCAYCAACATTACATTTATTTATCTAGACATAGAAAGAAAAAAAACCAATAAAACATGGTCCCATCAAAATATATTTTATTTTCAGCCCTGAAATCAGTTTCACAAAAGTTTCGAACTTCTTGAAGGAACAACAGCAGCAGTGGATGTGGGCTGGAGCTCCATGGTGTTTCCTCCTACCTCAGGGAGAACAGTCAGCACTCCAATCATACAGTGGCCAAGGCTCCTTCTTTTCTGGCATCCTACAACAAAACACATTTTCAAAGCATTATAACCTGGCTTGTAAAACCCTTTGCTGTTTACTACAAGTACCTGGGTGGTTTGTCATCAGTCACTTTACCACAGTGCCTGTATACAATAAAAAAAAAAAAAACCCGTTAAAAATGAATTAATAGCAACGTGTTATAACTTGTTAGAGCCTGAACAGAAAAATTACAAAGCATTGAGTCGTCACCGACAACCACATGAGGGCCTTTAAGTACAAGCGTGCACCATGCAGTCACGTTGGTTGTCTGAAACAGAAACAGATAATCTGCCCAGCAGACAACAATTTCTAAGAAATAAAATCTAATGCAAAGAAACTGTCAGGAAATTGAAAGTTTATAAAACCGTGTGTTGTGGACGTACCAACAGAAGACAAACAGGAAAATGTCTCACATCACAAATAAGCAGATTTTATCTTATTAACCTCAAAGTGGATGTGATCTGACCAGAACTAAAGCTAATAATGTAACAGTTTAAAATTAAAAGATTATAAATTGCCGATGTAATCACTGTTAATTATTGAATTGGTTAGCAGACATTAGTTTTTGTAGCGTATATTGCTGTACAGTGTTAGCAC
>NW_013952621.1:499675-501127 GCF_001266775.1 Austrofundulus limnaeus
CAGTACAACAGTAACAATAAAAAACAATACTTTAAAGAAGATCAATAACCATAAATATATAGGTAAAAATTATTATTATTTATGACAAGATAAGAAATAATAAACATATTTTATTACTTGATAAAGTCATGATTTTTTAAATAGCTAAGAAGTAATTTAATCACTGACTTCAGGTCTGGTTCAAATCATTACTTATAAAGGATAAGTATTTTCCTTATATATCCTTTAGCTGTTTTATATGATTGTAGAATGAAATGAACATAATCAACATTTACAGTACATTAGTTTATTGTAAAAATACTACAAAAAATGTGTGAAACAGATCCAAAGGCTTGCTGTTATTCAAATAGATGCTATGAAGGCTGTGAGCCGTTGCCCTGCTTGGTCGTCTTTTTTGCTCCTCCATGTTGTCACACGGGATTGGTAGGGCTCACTCTGCTCAGTCTATTGTTATTATACAGATTTTCAATTACTGGTAATATTCAATGAATTGGCTGGTCCAGTAAAACTCACAGTGAGCAGTAACAAAGCAGTGAATCATGCATCAGAAACAATGTGTTTTCATTTTATATTGTGTATTTATTCCATTTTAAATACATGTGTGTTACACTGTAATGCAAACAGACATGTTTAGTAACTGTTCAAGCTTGTAAGTACAGAAAGGAGAACAGAAAGCCAGAATAATGCTGTTTGTTTTAAATTTAGACCATCAGGACTAAACTGAAGATGAATTATTCTAATTACATTAAATGAACAGCAACACATCAGTGAATAGATTACAAACTCCTGTCTGGAGAGTAAAAAAAATGTAAATAGAAACAAAATCACATGTCAGCACTCAAAGTCAAGGGGTGTTCATTATTTTACACTTTCTGACAAAAAGCGCCCAAAGGAAATTGTCTGTATTGGACTAATGGTCCACATGAAGAGCAGCGATGTTTTCACACGCACCACAGCAGAAACAGTGGCATCACAAGGGGATTGATAGTGTTATCAGGTARTTGCCAGAGCTTCCAAGAGTCATTCAAAACATTAAACAAAGACACCAAACAAAGAGGATGTGGGTTTCAAGCTGTTGCCTGCATGTCCAATGTACAGATGTTGGAGTTGCTCGATGTTGGAACTAGGGATCCAACTTTACAATACCAACTTTTCTCAAGTCAAGTACTTCAATTTGGGTATTTGCCGATACCTAGTACTTACTGAGTTAGAACCTAAACATTACATAATGACTTTACAAATTAGAACATGGGGCTTCCCTTCTTAATAGGCTCTTTTGGCCCTTCTGATTGTATCAATTCAAATACACAGCATAATATACACAGTTGCAACTTTTCTTAACTGGCTCTTTTTGGGGTAAGAGCAACTTACCCCAAAATTAACTTTTTTTTTTAGATGATAAACTGTCTAGAATGTGTCTAAAATGTTATATAGTACTGTTTCTGTGCTAAT
>NW_013952621.1:502254-511413 GCF_001266775.1 Austrofundulus limnaeus
TTATATGGAAATACTTTTTTATTTTGTTACATAATTAGGGTAATTGTGGTTGAGCACCTGCCATTAAACCTAACATTTTTCCCAGTAGTTCACCCAAATACTTCTTTTAAATAACTTTTGTGTTTTTGAACGTTCAGCCAACCAGCATTTCTCTTCATACCATTGTTGTGAACAAATTACTCCAAGTGTTTAAAAACAGGACCCATAAACAACATCTGGTGATGTAAAAAAAAAAAACTAAAAATGTTTATAAAATGGTGTTCAAACAGTGTTTATCAGTCTAACTGAAAACAGTGACTGTGAAGGCATCTCTTTGTCGTGCTCCAAATCAATTTAACTACTTGAGTGTTGATTTAAAAAATACACTAGCAAACTACAGAATGATAAAAGATATAATGTCCCATCACTCCACTGCTAATTTGACTTTTCATTTACTCTGAAGTATAGAATTGGGTCTTAAACTAAGCAGAGTGGAAGCAACTTGGAAATTGTAAACATGGTGTTGCAACAATTTCATTGGTTGTTCACAGAGCCCACCCGGAGTTCCTGACACAGTTCTTTCCTCTGGCCCAGCAAAAGGTTGAGATAGTAGGCTACTAATTTTCATTGGCGCTCACAGAACGAGCTGGTACTGTGAGCTCTGGCTCTGGTTAAACACTGGAATACTTTTGGTGGACTTACATCCTTCCCCATCCACTCATGAGAAAAGGTCTTGTCACCATGGACCACACCCAGAGATGATTGTCTTTTTATATATCAGGCATTACAGAACCTCATGAAGTGTGTTCTATCATGGTATGCTTTGCTAAYCAACTAACACAGTGGTTCCCAAACTYTTTATCTTCTGACCCAAAAAATATCCATGGCAAAAACTTGTGACCCCAAATATTACTGGTCAGAGTACACAAACTTTGTTAATTACCCTAAAAACACAGGCTTTTTGACAACCTAAACAGCTTGTACACAAACACAAATACTTATTTATACTTTTTGTGTGTTTTTGTAATAATTATAGGGAAAATATTACATTAGCAATTATTTTATTACCCTTTAAATTGATTTCTGGAGATTATCCAAGATGATTCATGACCCATTATTGGGTCCCAAGCCCAACTTTGGGAACCAAAGTGCAGTGGTTCCCAAACTTTTCAGTTTTTGACCCACAAAATAACAGTAGCAGAGACCTGTGCCCCCAACTATTTTTGGATGATAAACATTTGTATCAGGTTAACAAAACATGGGCAAAGTAACAATATTTTTATACTGCATTCATCCATTTTAAATATACTAACCTCACTCCTTTGAAACGACTAAGGCAAAAATGTAATTAATTCCGAAAATCTTTTCAGGACCCCACCTTGATGTTTCGGGACCCCACTTTGGGTCCCAACCCCAACTTTGGGAAACACTGAGCCAACAGCTTATAGTGGAATAAATTTTTCATTTAGCAGACTAAAACCATTTAAAAACATTGGCAGACCCGTTAGCCTCTGCTAAATTAAACTCTGCAAACTTGAAGTCTGCTAACTAACAAACTAACATCAACAGGTTTAGCTGTTTAGCATTAGCTTCCACTATTTTATTTTATTTGTTTATTCTCAGTCAWCCAGGTCATGATCAATCTAAAAACAGGTTAAAAAAAACTAAACTGGACTTCTGTTCTGAAGCGAACACCTTCGGGATAAAAGTCCAGTTGTTTTGTTTTTTAACTAGTTATTAGATTGAGTGCTAAGTGGAGAAAAGTCTTGCCAATGTTGTGGAAAACACAGTAATGTTACTTCTGGCTTCATGATTTTGGGGAATCATAGGGTCTGACTTTAGGTCACTTCTGGTGGTGATCCAGGGGATCCTGATGTTACAGACATCCTGTTTCTTCATGTCTTACCCCTGTTGAAACAGCACTCTGGTATAGTCTTTCAACAAGACAACACCCATTTACAAATGACACCTGTGTCTACGGACTTCTTGTGTTGTGTTGACATCCTCCAATGATTAGTCAGAGTTTGGACGTCAACACTTTCCCAGTGCTGATTTTCCAAATCTCGAGGGTCAGTTACAACAGCTCTGGACCAAGTTGCTTCAGAAAAGGAAACAACAGCTGTATGACTCTGTTTTGCGTTCAATCACTGCTTGTATCCGACTGAGCCTAAGGGGTTGCCACACCCTGCTGACACAAGACCAGGACTGTGTCTATTCTGATAACTTTGTTATCCATTTGATCTGAGATTGTATTTACTGCTATACATCCATATAACCTTTCAACACTTGCAATTTATTATTATTTTCACCATGATTTCTGGGTTTACTTTTGTCAGTGAGTGTATATTATAACAGTGGATAAGAGATGGCAGTGTAACTTGTTTTGACTGTTTTGACTTTTAATTTTCAAAGATTTTCTTGAGTTGTGTCCGATTTTATTTTTTCCTCCCTTAATCACCTACTTGCTCAGCTAAATCTACATGCAGCTGGTATTCACCTCTTATAAATATGGCTAAGCTTCAGGTTTCCAGAAGAGCATGGCCTTCATAGTGATGATAGGAAACATAGTGCCATAGCCGAGTTAAAGAGTAAGAGGTCAAACTGTTTTTCGAAGTCAAAGACGTTACTGCGTTTTGAAACCCGATAGTTGCGTCAAAAGAATAAACAGATTAAGRCTGCTGGTTTCAAATATAATTTATTCTGTTGCAAATGTGAGAAAAAATGTGCCTGTCTATAACTCTTAAACAGCCTTTAAATCTGCTGATTGGGACAGAGGAAAAAGTTAATGACAGTCAACATCATGTTAAAACCACACACTTACCATGTGTCTCCTTACACACACCTTTCAGTTGCTGCCTTATACAGTATATCTAATTTGGACTCTTCCATAAATAGGATTTGTTTCACCACCAGGATTTTCATTTTTRTTTTCCTGAGCAGCATTTTAAATATTTTTTTAAGAATCTCTCGAGAACTCTGTCACTTTTGTTTGGCCTAAATGAGTCTGTTTCTGTTTCTACAAAGTGTTTCGTGCACAGCTTCCTTGGAGACCTTCAGTCTAGCCATGAGTTCAAGATGAAAGTCTGTTTGTTTGATACTCACCGCTCAGTTCTGTTGCCATATTTTCCACTCTCAAAATGCCCTGTCAAAGAGCGGCGTTCTTCTGGAGGCCCGAGGAACACCCAGAGTTACAGCAGGTGGACAATGACTTGCAAACACATTTACTGAACAAGTCTTGATTCCAGAGTTCCCTCTGAACACGTGCCCAAATCCAAGGGAAATAACTTAAAGGAATATGACCTTTTGTACAAAGGAGGTAATGTGGTCAAGCAATGAAATTTTCTTAAATTTGACTGCTGATCTGGATATAGCAAAGAATCTTAAACATTTCTTCTTTATGCCTCAACCTCTTGTGCCAGATTATAAATGTCTCCAAATCCTAAACTACATGTTCAATTTAAAATACCGTGTACAAGAAACGCAAGAAGCGTAAAGTCAAAACATTCACCACAAATTCAATGGAAAATGGTGCTTTCATGATATCGAAACTCTTGTGAGTTTAAAAATTTTCTGCATGAATGTAATCTAGTTTTTAAAATAGCCCAAATTAAACAAGTTAAGTTGAGCTAAACAGGTAAAGTTGGAACTTTTCCAAGTGGTTGCCAAGTGAAAAATAGGGTACACTTTGGAGAAATGATCATACCATGGGGCCAATGCAGAGACACATGAGTATCCCACACAGAAAAACTGAGATTCAAACCGGAGACCTTGGTCCCTGCCCCATAAGGTCAAGTCTTTGACAAAACAATTCACGATTTTGACTTAGCAACTGARGCCTTTCACATTCTGATTCAGGCCTTTGGCATAGCGATTCAGGACTTCGATGCAATGATTCAGGCAAAAGGTCTTCAATCCTGGWCCTCGTGACCCATGTCCTACACGTTTTAGATGTTTCTCTGCTTCAACACAACTGACGGAAATGAATGAGTGATTGACAKTCTTCTGTTAAAMTTGATGACATYCCAAGTGGGTAWTTWAATTTTTCGAATACAAAAGCAGGGAAACATCTAAAACATGCAAGACAGTGGGTCACARGGAACAGAGTTGAAGACCTATGATTTTGTCCATTTTACATAGCAGCTTAGGACATTGGTGTGATGATTCAATCCTAYGAGGTAGCAGTTGAGGACTTTGAGGTAGAGATTTAAGACATTGATGAAATTATTTAGGCCACTGACGTGGCAAGTCTCAGGCCTTTGAAGWAGCATTTGAGGTCTGTAATGCTTCAGGACTTTGACGTATGATTTTGAACTTTAACAGTGTTGAGGCAAGTCCTCTGGATGGGTTCTTCTTTGTAGAAACAAAGAAGAAATCGTCTTAACCCTATTAGGTGTATCTATCGTAAATTTCTTAAGATTTTTTTTATACATTTACAAAATATTTACTACAAAGACTTAAAAATGTCTGTTGTGGCGAYTTGACGTATGATTTTGAACTTTAACAGTGTTGAGGCAAGCCCTCTGGATGGGTTCTTCTTTGTAGAAACAAAGAAGAAATCGTCTTAACCCTATTAGGTGTATCTATCAGTAAATTCTTAAGATTTTTTTTATACATTTACAAAATATTTACTACAAAGACTTAAAAATGTCTGTTGTGGCGACTTGACAAACTTACTGTTGCAAATCAGTTCACAGTAAGATGATCTGAAATTTTCTTTTATTTAGTTGACATTAAAGTTTATTGTTTCATTGGTGATGGCATGACACGCTTTATTAGTCATAACAAATTCAATCTGAGCCATTGTACCACCATCATTGTGCTTTTTATGTAGCTCTTGTGTTGGGAAGCCTTTTCTCCTTAAACATAATACATTCTTTTTAAATCGTAACATCGGTTCAGGTTTCAACCTTTTTCATTTTTTCTTCTTTTTTTTTACTTCTCAGGAACACTTTTTAGCAACAAATCTTTGGAGGGCTGTGCCTTTCTTCCAGCAAGCTTATCAGGCACTTTATTTTCAACATGGAGATAATTTTGGACATATTTCATGCAAAGACAAAGATATTTCACTGTTGCRTTTGCCAAAAATAGATACATTTTTAATTTTTGATAAAGGTTGTAACTCCCTTACTCTTCACAAATTACTCCTGAATCCCTGCTAAATTTTATTCTTATACAAATAACGTAAATTGCACGGGTGCTACAAAATTAAATCCKTTCAGCAGTTTTTACAGAAGTGTTTACAGAAGGTAAAGACTGCCTCTTTAAAATGTCTGGGCCAAGGCTGCAGGTGGATTAACTAAACAAGAGGCACTTAGTACCAAACACAATGGCCTATTCTCGCTCACTGTAATCCTTGTTGGTATTGCAAGCGCTTTCATATGACTGCAGAGAAAAAGCCATAACAAGCACCTCTCTCAAGACAGCTTTCAGCCGTTCATAAAACACCCAAATGTCAACCGTAAGTAGGCATCAATATTTGTTTTTATATGTATTGTTTTCTATGCTCTATTTGTGCTAAATATTAGATTTTAACTCTAATGTGTGAACGTGTTTGGCTAGTTTCCRTGTAGCTTTCAATCTCTTGGCCATATTTATAGTGTAGTGTATGTTTCTAAGGTTTTGTCATTGTTTTCTAGAATTTATTCCAGCTGTATCATTTTTGAAATTATTTTAAATTGGGTATTTTACAGACCTAACAGTAATTTGCAGCGTGTGTTTTCAATAAAATAGGCACTAATGGGGATCATATTTATGATCCTTGGAAATAATTTAATTACCCGGTGCTTTTTTTTTTTCTTTTTACAAGTCACTCTGGGTTAACTGATCTGTAAACCATGTGATGTCAGTGTTTTGAGTCGTCACGCTTGTATAAACAGAATCAATCCCATGTTCTCGGTTAAATCTAAAATCCACTATGGGCTTCATTTTTTGATTGTAGTCCCCACCAACCTCTTGTGATTGGATGCTCCTGGTTGAACAGAAGAATGTAAGAAAAACTTCTTCTTCTTTTTGGTCCTTTTGCTKTAAAGAAGACATCAAATTTAGCCCAGTTTGTTTCAAAAAAGCAAACAGTGTCACAGAGTTGCTGTTCTTTTCCCACTCAGTAGTAGCTCTGCATGCTCCTTTTAATGGTTCCGTGGTGAATCAAATAAATGAACAGCAGGGAGCTTTCTCCTCTCTTTTTCTCCTGTAGATAAATGTTCGAGTCACAACGATGGACGCAGAGCTGGAGTTTGCCATTCTGCCCAGCACAAGTGGCAAACAGCTTTTTGACCAAGTACGATGTGAAGGGAATCATATTTTACACAAACAAACACAATCCTGAGGATTTTCACTGATGTGTTTAGGTGGTGAAGACAATCGGGCTAAGAGAAACCTGGTTCTTTGGCCTTCAGTATCATGACAGCAAAGGCTTCTCCACCTGGCTTAAGATGAACAAGAGGGTGAGTCAAAAATCCAAACTCCTCTCGGGCTCCTTTTGTATAAATATTAGCTGTGTCTCGATTCAGGGGCTGCATCCTCATTTGTTGGCCGCATACAGTACATCACTGCCCCGCGCAGTGATGTCCCAATTCCAAGGCTCCTCCTCTTGTGGCCCACAAAATCTCCAAAATCAAGGCTGCGTTTGAGTATCCTCACCGGTTGAGGATATCCCAGGATTCATTGCGCCGACAGCGAACTAAACACAGAGACGAAGATGGTGGAGTTTTTACTGTTTTACCAAGTCGGTGTCGTTTGGAAATTCATCTCGGACCAAAGAATTTGTTTTTAAATGTAAGTTAAGCAACATGCTGATGAAATTCATGTCGTAAGATGTTAAATAAAATGCGACTAAAATTACTGATACTGGAGCTAAACCCAAATTATTAATGTTTTCCTTTTTTTTACGTGTAACGTTTTAATTGTGAGGTTATTCTTCCAGTGAAAAGACATGTGAATAAATGTCACTACACATTATAAGTCGGATATGAAACTGATCACTGTGGTAATGGGGTGTGGTCACGCAAACTTAAGTCAAGCGAAGGCTGGATCGTCACATTTCACAGTAGTTTCATGCACCCAGACTGGGAAGGATGTGAGGATGCAGCCCATGAATTGAGACACAATGTGGTCCTGCTGAGACTTCTATTTGTTTATTCTTGGTCTCCTCCACTCCTGTTGGGGGGTTTGAATCCCAGGTGACGGCTCAGGATGTAAAGAAGAATAACCCTTTGTTCATCAAGTTCAGGGCCAAGTTTTACCCTGAAGACGTGGCTGATGAGCTGATCCAAGAGGCCACGCAACGCCTCTTTTTTCTTCAGGTTGGAGATTATTAATCTCTTATTTTTACATTTCTTAAAGGGATAGTGTAGTTCTTTGAAGTGGGGCTTTATGAACAGTTAACATGTTACCTGTTGTAGATACAGTAACATTTTTGAAAAGCCAAAGTTTTGAGAAATGTAGTGTGTTTGTTTTGTGCTCAGAAGTTGGAATTTCCAAGTTTCAAGTCTGAGATTTCAATAGGAAGGCCTCCTAGACTTGAAGTTTTGACTCAGAAAGTCATAGATTTTTGACAAACTCAATCTCAAAATTAAATTCACAAATTATTTTCAAGTATTGTGAATGTTAAAGTAATTGCCATTTTTATTGTTACTTCTGTCGGCTTGATTTTCTATCACACTCACACTGTTAGAACATGCTGCTCCACTGTCGGAGTTGATAAAAAAAATACACTGTTATAGTCAGTGTTGTGATTCATGTTCATGTTTTTGCAAACCTTGAACTTCTTTTTATGTTTCTGATTTCAGAAAAAAAGTTTCAGTTAGAAGAAACACATTTCAAACATCCACAATCTCACCGAGTCACAAGTTGAATTTCAGATATCTGACATGAAAACTTATCGCAGAAATGTCTGAAATATGTCCCCAAAACATTTCACATGAGATAAAGATTTTAAAATGAACATCCATTATCTACATTTCGCTACTTAAATTTCAATTTCAGACAGAAGTATTTTGAATGACCAGAAACAATGTAATTAAAAACTTTATGGGGTGTCATTCTATCATAAACAGCTGAGACATTCTGGTTACTCCTTGTAAAAAAATGTATCAACAGTGTTCGTTCTGGAAAGGAACAATGTATCTGTGAATATTTAGAGCTGAGCTGATGGGAAACATGATGTCATTTATCAGAGGAAGAACGACAGCTAAGGAATCTGAACTGGTTTTGCGGGTTTGGAACTACTCAATTATGGTTTTCAGGATGACAAATCTTGTCCAACCATTAAATGTTAAACGGCAACTTGGAAAATTTAAAAAATATTTTCAGTTTAGTTTCCCCATGAAAGTTATTTTGGATATTTCTTGTAATTAATATTCTAACTTGTAAGAATTTGGTTTGGACGAGAAGGAAATGTCTTTATAATATCTAAAAACTTAATTAGAGTTAAGAGTGCAGTTTGTTTTATGGTGGGGTTTGATTATGTGGTACACTAGCTTTCCATACTGACAATGTATTATACTACAATTATGTAGCTCATCTACTAAATTTGAACATTATACTTTTTTAGAAGACTTCATTTTGTGAAAATTTAATAAATGAATTTGAATTAGTTCAGTTTGTATCTTTTAATTCAGAAGTTTTAAATGGAGAACTTTGAGCTTGAATGAATTCCGTTTTAATCTGTATCAGCTGAACATTCAGGGGTTCCAAGCAGTGGCAAACTTGTGCAATACTGGTTCTAGTTTTGTATTGTTAAAAATATTTACCCATGTTACTGTGTACAACGGGGGGCACAGTCTTGTAATCCTGAGGCTGCAGATTTAAACTCAGGTAGGGTTTAGGAAGGGCGTCCGACTTAAAACAATTGCTTAATCTTTTATTTGTGTTTGCTCACTGTGTTGACTTCTGCAAAGGGGAGCAGCAGAAAGAAAATCAACAAATCCTACTGCCTTTCAACTTGAAACTGGAACACATTCTATGGCGTCAGTGGTAGATTCAAGTTCTGACAATCAAGATAAATGGAAAGCAGACTTCATTTCTGGTGGGGCTAATTGGCTAGTCTGAGCGGGGCCAGGCCTAGAGAGGACTGAGGTTGTCTTTAAAGAAACTTAAATTGTAAAATCAAAATCTGAGGTACAGCGGGTAAAATAAGTATTGAACACGTCACCATTTTTCTCAGTAAATACAGTGGTTTGC
>NW_013952621.1:513727-528088 GCF_001266775.1 Austrofundulus limnaeus
CCCCCAACCCAGAAGTCTAGCCCTTGAGTTGTTGGCTTTGGGTAGTTGTGGTCCCCTGTGCAGCCTTGTTCTATGTAAACATACATAAAACAGCAATCACATGAATTATTATAAAGTTTATAGGAGTGGAAATTTTCAGCAGCAATCAGCTCAGACTAGCTCTTTGCTCGTCAGTCTAATCAAAATTAAACTCTGTTTCTTTAAACTGAGGCTGTTCAAAGAGCTATCTGCAGCAGGTAAGATATTAACTGTTAACATTTTTACAGAGCCCCACTTTGTTCCAATGCCCACATTATTTATATAGGAACAATAGTCTCATTATTTCAAGAATAAATTGACTTTTTTCTTTTTGGTGAGCACACTGAGGTTCCACAGTAAGTGATGCTGTGATCTGAACCACACCGGAAAGATTAAATAAGGAATCTTAATCAAAACAAAATGTAGAAGCTGTCTTAATGACTACTGGGGTTTTCATAATGTCTCACGCACATCAGCTAAATTCTCCCAGAATCGTTTTAATGAGGGAATTAACGCACCCAGAAACATGTGCGTTAAATAAACACCTTAGCACATGGCTCCTCCGTCTGTGAAAAAACAATCAATCCACCACCGTGCACGGTTTCTGTTTGCAAAGGCCTTCCTGTCTGCGTCCACTGCTTCTTAGGTAAAGGAGAGCATCCTGAACGACGACATATACTGTCCACCCGAGACCGCGGTGCTCCTGGCCTCTTACGCCGTTCAGGTCAAACACGGAGATTACAAGAAAGATTATCACGTCCCGGGATACCTCACCAAGGAGAAGCTGCTTCCTCAGAGGTAGAGCATCCCGTGCATAGAAGTTTTTTTTTTTAAATAAAAGAAAGGAAAAAGAAAAGTTCAACTTAATTCCAGTTTTAGTCGCCTGAATTCTAATCGACCCGTCCTCTTTTCTGCTAACACCAGGGTTTTGGAGCAGCACAAGCTGAATAAGAATCAGTGGGAGGAAAGAATCCAGGTGTGGCATGAAGAGCACAAGGGAATGCCAAGGTACTGAAACCTTCCTGCACCACTACCACTCCTGTGCTCTTTTCAAATCATTATCATTATTATTTTTTTAGCAACTTTGTCCCCTGCAACTCATTGAGCTTTGCTTGCAGAGAGGACGCAATGTTGGAGTATCTGAAGATCGCCCAGGACCTGGAGATGTACGGGGTCAACTACTTCAACATTAAGAACAAGAAAGGCTCAGAGCTGTGGCTGGGAGTGGATGCTCTGGGACTGAACATCTACGACAAAAAGGACAAGTAATTTCCAAAACTTTACATGTCCCAAAATTCAAAACTTGTCATTTTGAAAAGGATCGCTGAAAAGTGTGTAGACATTCCCCCAGTTTGTCTCCTTTGATTTTTATTTACAACGGTTCCCTGTTTTTCTCTCGACTCCAAAGCCACTGTGGTTTTGGCATTTAAAGATTCTGAGTGAAGTATCTCATAAAATATTTGTATTCTTATGTAACTAAACATTTGCATGAGCTCTACTTTGTATATTGGCGCTTTGTTTTGATTGGCAAATCGTTTCAACTGAAATGGTGGACATGTCGCCACTTTGAGTGTGTTTGCATGACGACGACAGCGGCTAAATGAAGGCAGAGTTGCTTCGATCTCTAAAAGTTCCATCTAAGCTCTTATTCTCGTTTTCTCTTTGGGGTTATCAGTATGCTTCACTATGTGAAAATGACCACAGTGCACTGTGATGAACAGATTTACATCGAAAGGATGCAAATGTTTCCACAGGATGACTCCAAAGATTGGCTTCCCCTGGAGCGAGATCAGAAACATCTCRTTCAATGACAAGAAATTTGCCATTAAGCCAATTGACAAGAAATCCCCGGTAAGAAAATGAAACACGATCAGTAGATTCTGTTAAGAGTTTAATATGGTGCATGTCCAGGTCCTAATAGAGGAAAATTTAATTAGTGGAAATGAAATGAAAGCAACCTTGTTACTATATGACTGTTAGTTTTCTATTTCCAATACGATTTTCAATTATTTATTCCTMCTGCAGCTTTGAAAAAAACAAACAAACATAGGGTTTGTCTGAATACAGTGTCACTTGTCAGGCAGCGTAGACAAAATGTACAAAAATCAACAATTTTTTAAACATATACAGTATCTTATTTTAGTAAAACAAGAAAACACTGCCATTATTGGATCAGACATACTTAACATTATCAACATCATTTGAAGTTTAAAATGAAATTTACATGACTGAAAAAAGGCATTTCGGTCTCTCTAATGGGTTTTTCCACAATCTTACTTTATGCTTAATAGATTTTGGTTTTAGATATTACCACAAAATATTCAGCTTGAGGGCCGTTCATTCAATCTAACTATTGGCTGGGCAGAACTTAAAAAAACTATAAAAATAAAAACAAACTCTTCTTCTTACAAACTTTACACTTATTACACACAATCTTGTATACAGTACTTCAAAGTGATACTTACCACAAAAGTACTGTGGTAAAAGTTAAGGTCTGCTCTAAGAATATTGCTTGAATCTTAGAGTATTTAACATTTACTGTATTGAAGTATTTAAAGTAAATATGCACAATAGGTTGCCTTCAGGCCCAGGCCTCCCTTGAAAAAGAGATCTGTGATCTCAGTGGGATWTGCCTGGTTAAATAACTGTAAATAAAAAGTAAATTTCTGATACAAAATGTACTTAAATAAGTAAAAGTACTGTGTAAAAGTTAGCTGACAGAATTTCCAAATTGACTTTTATTAAGAGGTGACCTCCTAAAAAGGTTTTCTAAAGGCCACAATAACTTATGTTATATGAAAATAATAATGCTGAAAATTTTGGGATAGACCACATGTTTCAGCTGCATAAATACAGTATGACACGCTCAGGCTCCACATGTCTATGTCCTGTGTGTGACCTGGTTTGTGTCATGTGCAGATGTGATGGATCGTAAAAACCAATAGAATGGGATAGATTTATACTTCTCATAAAATCACAATCTATTTCACTTTATTTAGGTAGCGCATTATCTCTGGATAGTTTTTTTTTTAAATAAAAACAAGTTGGAATATACAACAGCATATWTATTAGGGCCAAACTCAGAGAATTTGTTTCGAATTTCAAGAGTAAAGTCATAATATCATGAGAAAAACGTTTTATGAGAATAAATTCATAATATTATGAGAAAAACATTGCATGAGAATAAAGTCAATATTATAAGAATAAAGTAGTATGAGAATAGTCATAGTATTATGAGAAAAAAGTCTAAAGATTGAGAAAAACACAGAGAATAAAGTCATAGGAAAACATCTTATGAGAAAAAAAGTCAAGAGAGTAAAGTCATATTTTGAATGAGAAAAAGTTGTAGTGTCATAATATGAGACTACAGTGATAACAGTAGCAGAATAGACACAATATTATCAATAGGAAGTTGTAAAATTATGAGAAAAAAGTAGTTTTATTGAGGGAAAAAAACACTTCAGTCGAATTTTGTAAAAGGCCCAAATTATCAATACATTAACTTTGATGTTTGGCTTTTTAGCCGAGCTGGTCACGTCAGATCTTGATAACATTAACAAAGTTTTTTCTCATTAAAACAACTTTTTTCTTGTAGTTTTTTCTCATAAAACTATGATTTTATTGCCGCAATGCTATGACTTATTAAAAKAATTTAAAAATTTAGTTTGGCTAATACAACATCATAGGTATCAAAACAATCCAAACAGAAATAAGAGTAATGAGGCTATTCTTGAACGTAGGGTGTAGAAAGTACAGACAATTGCTTGAAAATGTAAGAAAAATAATTAAGTATAGATAACCAAAATTTCAACTTAAGTAAGGTAACAAAGTATTTGTACTTCACTATACTTTGTACTTTCTAAAACATAAAAACTTGGGCCTTTAGTCCACTTTTACCAAGCTTGTCTCTCACTCCTGGGACTCCTGATTTTTTTTTCCAGAAATCCACCTAGAGTGCAAAATGCCCACATCAACACAGTTTTATACTCTTAGAATTAGTTCTTTCCCTATCGGGATTCAGTCATTTTGAATGAGCAGTTTTAAAACATGAAAAAACCCTTTCACAACAACCATTTAAAGTTCTGTTAAGGTCTTCAAAGAGATGCAAATACATGAGTTTTTTTTYTCTCTCACTGTAAGCAGGAGGTGTGACAGAAACCCATTTGTCGCTGCTGAAAAGATCAATTTGTACAACCATTAATTACAGCAACTAAAGTTTCAACAGCAGCTGCTACTTGATCTAATTTACAGACACGAGTTCAGCCCCTCCACCCGTCTTTTGACTCCATGCCCAGATTTCAGGGATCATCCAAGAGCCTGTGGGGGGAAATAAAAAAAACAAAAACTATCTTCAAAAGCAAAACTGTCTTTTAAGTTTTTTTTTCGGAGCCCTCTTTTTATGAAAGAATAAATTAATTAAAAGATCTGTTTCCATGTCATTATGGTTGATCACATTTGTTGATTTGTTTGCTCGAGGACTTTGTTTTCTACGTTCCTCGCCTGCGCATCAACAAACGCATCCTGGCGTTGTGCATGGGCAACCATGACCTGTACATGCGCCGACGCAAACCGGACACTATCGAGGTGCAGCAGATGAAGGCCCAGGCCAGAGAGGAGAGGAACAAGAGGAAAATGGAGAGGTACAGAAGGGAGAAATAAAGCTTTTTTTTTTTTTTTAAAAAACAGTTTACACTGTGTTCCCTCTGCTTTAAGGAGGAAGAGAGAGAAAAACTGTCAGAATAAAGTTTTCTGTTATTTTATCAGATGTGTGTTTATGCACAATTCTCCCTGTCAGGGCTCTGCTCGAGAGTGAGAAAAAAAAGCGAGAAAATGCTGAGAAGGAAACGGAGAAGATTGCTCGGGAGACCATGGAGCTGATGGAAAGATTGAGACAGATTGAAGAGCAGACAAAGAGAGCTCAAGATGGTCTGACAACCTTCTGAATACAAATGTTTATTAACTCCAGCTTTGCCTTTTTTTTTTCCGTCTGTTTAAGAACATCCAAAAAGTAGATTTGACTTGGGGATTGTTATGAAATTGTATTGTGTAGGCCTTGTTTTGGGGTTGGGGTGGGATGTGCACATGTGAATGATTTTTTTTTTTTTTTCCCAGAGCTGGAGGAGCAGACTCGGAGGGTGCTCGAGTTGGAGAAAGAAAGAACAACGGCTCAGGAGGAGGCAGAGCGTCTGGACAAGGACCACAAAGCTGCAGTGGAGGCTAAAGCGGCTCTGCTACATGATTCTGAAACCCAGATCAGCAGCCAGGAAAACCTGGTACTCGTGCACGAAACGCTAATTTCACTTTATTCATTTTCAGTTGGACAGATTAAACACAGTGGAGCCTCTCCAAATAGAAAGCATTGAATCTTTCAGTGAATTGGATACAATTTTTCTTATTTTCAGAATAATTAAGTCCTCGAAGCCAGAAACAATTTTACTCATGAAGAAAATTTGAAATGATTTGTTTTTCTTTTCTTTTTTTTAAGCCTTTTTCAGCCAAAACAGCCGCGGTGCACGTCCACCCGTGGACACACATACACCCACCCCCGATTCTTCCTTACACACTTCACACGCACAAGCAGAGCACAATGACCTTAGATCAGAAGCACTCTTAACTCTTTATTCCATTTGTGTGCATGGTTGTGCAGGCCACTGAGCTGGCAGAGCTTACCTCTAAGATCTCCCAGCTGGAAGATGCCAAGAAGAAAAAGGACGAGGAGGCGAAGCGATGGCAGAAAAGGGTGAGAGAAAATTAAAGAGCCCGCGAGAGGGACGGTGTATGAATCGAACATGAGCAGAGAGAGGGACGTGTGACACCAGAACGGTGCAGAGCAGAATCAGATTTTTTTGTCAAAAGCTTGGATATTTTGAATAAATAATATCGACGTGGCCCCGCAGGGCACCACAGTTGGCTTAAGAATTCGATTAAATGTAAATGCTAATTTCCCTCAGGGATTATGAACCGCCGTTCAAAATAGTGTGCAAATGAGGAATACTGTGGTACACTAGAGTTATTGTTTTTTTCTGCACTTTAATGACGCATCACAGTGTTGCACTTTATCTGGAAAATTTGTATTTCAGATAGTTTTTAATTGAATAAAAGTTCCGGTTCAAAGGACCCCTTACATTTACTCTAGCTTGTTATATTTTGTTTTCTTCACAATTTTAAATTTGCTATTTTACTTACAGTTTAAGAGAAGAAAACAAACAAATCATAAAACTATGAGTCTATAATAATCTGTTATTATACAGCATTAATAAAATTCACAAAAAAGGTCCCCATTGACAATGATGGGATTTTAGCAAAACAAAGAAGAAGAAAACACAGCCTTCATTTTTCTAATTTAACTGTGATGATTTTTGAAGATTTTACTAAAAAATGTTTAAACTGATGTGATGACGTCAAACTAAGCTGTTTAAACTTTCCATTTTTTATATTTTGCACTTCTTGTTCAGTTTTTACTTTAAAATATTATTGGTTTCTTTCCCTCAGTGTGTCTCTGTTCTGTGGGACTTTGGGTAATACCTTACTAAACACGTACTGGACTAGCAAGAGACACAAAAATTGTGTAAAAAATACACTTTTTTAAAACTTAGAACACCCCTGAATTCAGTTTGTATAAAAGCCAGGTAAAATTTTGGCCAAAATTTGCCTGGGGTTTGCCCAATTATTGCCAAAAACTACAGTTGTAGTGCCCTATATATGATGTAAACTGAGGCTCTGTTTACATGTGAACAATCTCTGGAAACATTTCTGTTTATCCAATGTTGATTGTGGCAAATCAACATCAAACAAAAAGTTTACACGAGGAATGCCGTGCTGGTTGTGATTTCCATGCCAGGCAGGATTGCCAGATAGAAAATGACAATCGTACCGTAGCTTTAAAATGTTTGTATTTTGACCATGTGGGTGTAGTCTCTCAGAGGGTGGAGTTTGTACAGAGGTGTGGGCTGTGATTGGCAAACACACAGAAAAAAAAAAACGGTTTTCTGAAACAGTAATTACCACATATCTGGCAACATTGATGTCAGGTGATTTTTGTCTTTCAGTGAAATGAGCAACAGACTTGCACAGTTTATAACCGTGGGAACATGTTTCAGTCGGGGAGTGCTGTGAGCATGTGTGTGTGTTGGTTTATATATCAGCTCTAAAACTCATTAATGTTGGAATTTAAACATATGAAGCATTAATAAAACCTTATGTTATGTGTTGTTTTACTTTCAAGGTGAAAATTCAAACAAGATTTTGGCAAATTTTTATACAGAATACCCTTCCTGAGACAGCCTGGGTTCAAACCCACAGCCTCAGGATTACAACACTGCAGCACTGACCTCTGAGCCACTGCAGACACCAAAACCTATAAGGACTAGAGTGTTGTGTTGTCATATGTTTGGATGTCCATTTTTCTGGCATTTTCCAGTGGACAATGACTATGTGGGAAAAAAATGTTGTGTAATCATCATTTTTGAACATGTTCAAACATTGTGCGCTGCACCTCACACAAGGTAATAGAGAACCCTTGCCAATGTTTCAAGACATTTAGAAGACCTCTTTCTGGACACCACTTTGTAATTTGTACCAAACTGTCGCAACCCAACGCAGTACCAGCTAAGATCCATCACTATGCAAACAAACTCTCATTGACTTCCATTGTGCTTAAACTCTTTTTGTTTAGAACTAGAAAAGAAGGTTTTTTAAACTGTTTTTCTGTCTGCCTGTTTTATTAAGAGTGAGTCAGAGGGAGTGAGAGACATGGATGTACAGTTACTATGATGATCCAAATGAGCCACTGGCAGCGGTTTAATATTTTTCTTGATTTTATTACATCTCTCATACAGTTTATAAATCCAAATGTCAGCATTTTGTCACTTTAAATTATTTGGAAAAAAGGTTAGTCCTAAATTACTTCTGGGCTTCAGAGAAAAAAGTTGATTATGTTTGAACTTCAGGCAGTAATTTTGATGGCCTCTTTAAATTTCCCTCAGGAATTTTCTAATTTCCTAATGAACAAATTACCCGAATATACAGCTGTAAATAAAATGCCAGGTGTTCATCCAAAACCAGCGACTTTTCCCGTAAACAAAGTTCCTCAGCTCAGCTTTTTGTTAAACAGCTTTAACACCGAACTGCAAAACTTTCATGCAAGTTGTGTGCGTTGGCAGGCGGTGGTGGTCGAAGCCGATTTGGAGCGGACCAAAGATGAGCTGAAGACTAAACTGATGGGTGTCCAAATCCAGAACTCAGTCCACCCACAAATTCTTGAGCACGACGAGACAGACGAGAGCAGCGCAGAGGCGAGTGCCGAGCTGACTTCCCCGTGCACGGTCCAAGACCGCAGCGAGGAGGAGAGGGTAACTGAGACGCAGAAGAACCAGAGGCTGCAGAAAAACCTCAAGGTAAGCAGGAGCCCCTGGAAAATGGGTTTTACTTTTCACTGGGAGGTTAACAGTCCCACGTCTGCCTGCAGCTTTTCAGAGCGCGGCCAAATTTGTTTAAAAAGCCTGAAAATTGCTTTCTGAGAAAGATGTTTTGTAAATTAGAGTGCACTCGTTTGGTGAACAGTGAGACAAATATGGCAGTGGATGAATGGCGGTGGGTGAAATAATCAACCAGCACAAGGCTGCATTAGTAAAATAAAAAAACTTTATTGTAATTACCAAGTTTGAGCTCTGGCAGCAAATGTCCACTTTAGTTTGCTTGGCTCAAACTAAATTGGGCCTAAATGACTAGATGTTATGCAACATTCGTTTCCCTCTATCCTATGGAAGGAAGTATTTTTGAAGGAATCTCAAACTACCTGCACGTACGTGTTGACTGTAATAGTTTGTTTCTCTCTTCTATGTCGATTTTTTATCTTTTTTTTTTTAATTGCCTATGTTTGTTACATTTTTCACATAAGCATGCTCAGTTTTGTTATTGACAAATTACATTTAGGGGATGATGATCAGTGTTGCCAACTTAGCAATTTTGTTGTTAAATTTAGCAAGCTTTCAGACCCCTCTAACGACTCTTTTTTTCCTAAAAAGCGACTAGCAACAAATCTGTCAGTTTTTTATGGTCTTATTGGAGACGTTTGGAGAATTTGGCAACAGCACTTTCCTCAGCGAGCAGTGCGGTGAGCCTCTCCCCCTTGCCAAAGCACTGACGAGCAGTCCCGCTCACTGAAGCCTCACACGGGAACCCCAGCTGCAGTCAGAGCTGGGTGGAGACTCACTCCACTCCGCATCCATCGCTGCAAATGAACCATGCATCAAAACTGCCGCTGCTCCCAGCCTGGCTTACAAAGCAGTATGTAATTTTTACTGTAATATTTCTTTCGGTCTCTATCGTCACCTCCATCTTCTGACGCTCATCTGTAGTCAGGTCACGGAGGCAACAGGTCTAGGAGAGTAACCCTGACATCACTCCCCCCATTGGCACTTTCCACCTTGTCCTCGAGGACCCCAAGGCGTTCCCAGCCCAGAGAGGATACATAATCCCTCCAGCGAGTCCTGGGTTTCCTCCTGGGGCCTCCTGCCAGTGGTGTCCTAATCTGATCCCCTCAATCTGCTCCGAGCTCCCTCTGGATGATGGAATTCCTCACTGCATYGCTAAAGCTGATCCTGGACACTCTACGAAGGAAATTAATTTCAGCCACTTGTAAATTGGATTCTCGTACTTTGACCCCATGAGCACCTGTGAGGGTTGGAATGAAGACGGACCAGTAAGCTAAGAGCTTTGCCTTTCGATTCTGCTCTTTCTTCACCTCGACTGACCGAAGCAACGCCCTCATCACTGAGGACGAGGTCCCAATCTGTCAATCTCCCCCTCCATCCTACATCACACGTGAACAAGACACCCAAATACTTAAACTCCTCCCCCTTCGGATGTTTACTTGTTTAATGAGCCTCAAAAATCCGTAGGTTTCGCAAAATATCCGTATTAATCAAATGCGGGGCGGGGGCAAAGCAGGTGGAAATGAGGACAGGAGAACTTATTTATAACGGCAGATGGTTATTTGATGTTATTTAGTGTTTTTAAAAAGCCCTACATGACATGTTAAATTTTAAACAGAGTTTTTGAGAAAATCTGTAAAACTTGAAACAATTTGTGAGATTGCTCTAAATGTCTGTATACCTGCAAAATGAGGGAAAATCCATGTAAATTACGGACAATCCTTACAACTTAACATATGCACCCCCACCATTACATCCTTTTTCATTTAAGAAAAAGCCTCAGACTTGGAGGAATTAACTCACATCCCATCCTCTTCTCAATCGACTGAACTGCTCCAGTGCACACTGAAGGTCTTGGCCTGAAGACACCAACAGAACCGCATCATCCAACGCATTCTCACTCCTGACTCGTCAACATATTGACGCTTCATCAGGTAGCCGTCTGCGTCCTGTTTTGACCCGTCGGGTACCCCCCGCGCATCAGTTTTTTACGAGATGAGGCGGAGGAGGACGACRTTGTCATRTTTTTTTAAGAGTAGGAAATGCGCGAAACTAACCATCCAAGACCCTAAATTTGACTTCTATTAGCCCTATACAGCCTATCCCTGACCCCAGTACCTAAAATTAACCCTGATCCCTCATATTRACTATTTTTGAAAATAKWGAGAATGCCGAGAACTAACCATCCCAGACCCTAAATTTAACCTATACTATTAGGCATATACATCCTATCCCTGACCCCAGTATCTCAAATTAAGCATTAACCTGATCCCTCATATTAACCTCAGACCCCCAACCCAAAGACCCCTAAGCATTGCACCCGGAAAAGCGGTGGGCAGCAAGGACTGATGCACGGGGGGTACCTGACGCGTCAAAACTGGACGAGACGGTCCCTGACCAAGCACCAATATGTTGACTAGTCGGGAGTGAGAACGTTTTACATCATCTGCATACAGCAGAGACGAGACCCTGTGGTTCCCAAACCAGACACCCTCCTGGCTGATCCTGTCCGTAAACACTACAAACAGGATCGGAGACAAGAGACAGCCCTGGCGGAGTTCAACTCGCACTGAGGATGAGCTCGACTTTGCGCCAAGAATGTGGACACAGCTCCTGCTTTGGTTCTACAGGGACTGGGTAGCTAAAAGCAACCCGGACCCTCCAAGCTTTCTCCAGGTCCACAAAACACATATTGACTGGAGAGGCAAACTCCCACAACCCCCTTRGTAGCTCTGCAAGGGTAAAGATCTGGTCCACTGTTCCATGACCAGGATGGAAGCTACACTGCTAATCCTGAATCTTAAGTTTGACGATCGATCAGTGCCTACCTTCCAGCACCCTGCAGTTTACTTTCCCCTGGATGGTGAAAGATGTGATCCCACAATAGATGGAAGACACTCTTAGGTCCCCCCTTTATTAAAAATGGGAACCACCACCCCGTCTGCCACTCMACAGGCATTGTCCCAGTCCTCAATCAATAACAGCCCCGGCACCTCGGGGCAAACCTCATCCACCCCGGCACAGAAGCTTTTTGACTACCTTGGTGACCTCTACCATGGTAATAAACTTATCTTCAGGTTCTGCCTCCTCACTTGTGGACATGGAGAGTAAATTAAGGAGATCCTCAAAGTTTTTCTTGCGACAATATTTTTAAATTTATAAAAGCTAAACAGCCTGCAGTATTTTTCCAGTGTCCTTTTTATAGTTGGAAAAAAAAGATCAAATAACGTCTGTTACAACTCGCTTCAGTTCCCTTTAATGTAATGGTTTTTATGACTCATGTTAAAATTGCTTTCATACATGCTAAACCTGCAAAAAAAATGAAAAGGTAATTTTCTTATATTAGTTTTAAAAGTATTACAGTACCTCACGTTGAGAGGAAATTGCCACATTTTTATACATATGATGAATGTCAGTGAGGTCTAAAATGATGCAGGTAATGTGCTTCAATTTGACTCAACAGGTTCTTCTCTCAGGTTAACCRGTTTTTTAGTCTGAAAACTAATCTAGTGTGTTTTGTAAAAGCTTTTCTCTGCTGTTTGTTTTCGCCAAAGGTTGTTTTTTTTTATTCTCATGTAAAGATGTCAGAGCAATTACTTTCACAAATTGGGCTTTGCCAGAACTAAGTGCACTTTACCTAATTAAACATCACCGCACCAGTACATTATCGTTGTTTTCTGTTTCATCCRAGGTGCGGATCTCATCCGTGGCCTCTGCGTCTCAACCGGAACAAGATATCGTGTTGTTTATTTGACTCAAAAACACAAAATGGGTCCTAACAGCTATTGACAATAAAGTGTTTTCAGACAGAGATGAGAAAATACGGGCGAGAAGCTTCTGAATAGTTTCTCCCAGTCTCAAGCAAAAATGAATCCTTTTTTCCTTGTTTTGTTCCTTTTTTTTTTCACAGTTCCTGAGCGCCGAGCTGGCCAGAGCCGTGGATGAGAGCAAGAAGACCCCCAATGACCTGATCCACGCTGAGAACGTGAGGGCAGGTCGTGATAAATACAAGACCCTGCGTCTGATCCGGCAGGGCAACACCAAGCAACGCATTGATGAGTTTGAGTCCATGTGAGACGCCTTTTTTTCTGATTGCCCACTCAGGCTGAAAGCAGTATGATGAGAGATTTGATTTTTGTCAGAAAAGTAGCTGCTGATTTTTTTTTCTCAAAATGTGACAGCAAATTATTTACAATGCTGTGCTTTGTTGCCTCTAATCTTCCATAATGTTTCCTTTGAGAGGATTTCACTTGGAGAATTGCAGTTGTTCTTAAAAGTAGGTCACTTTTTTTAATACGACAGGAGCAAAAAAATAAAAAATAATTAAATAAAAAAAGAACATCCTCTGTCTGGTCCAGAGTTGTAAAYTTATATCTTTGCTCTGATTTCTGTTGTTCTTCACAGTGTGATTACACACAACTCCAGTTTTGGTTTGTTTTTACAAACAATGTTAACTGATTGATGATGTTTGAGGGGATTGCTGTTATTCCAAGAATGCAGAAATCCTTATTTGTTCATCTTAGAAATAAAAAAAACAACAAAGAAGAACAATCGGTGTTCTGTGTGTGTGTGTGCGTGCGCCATTTTCCATATGAATGAGTGAGCATCACCTTCAATGTGTCTAACGAGGCATTTTCTCACCAATTATCACTTTTTAAAAATGTTTTTGTTTTCGTCTGATAATGAAAAATGAAATTAGACTGGAATTCACAAAATCCTTTTACATCATTGCACGCCTGCAAAAAAGACAAATTTTAAAGACAAATTAGAGCATTTAACAAACATTTTATATTTATTTTAATGAATAATGAGAAAAACGTGAGTTTTTTCTTAGATTTGATTAGCTGAGTTTTATCAACTGCTCTGACTGTCTGCACTGGTTTTGTTCTCACCCTGGTGTCTAAAAATAACAAAGATCCAGTCTGGCTTTAGCATATTTAAAGAATAGTCTGCCTACTTTAAAGAGTAGTTCTGCAAAAATAAAATAAAATAAAATAAAATAAAGTTATTATTGTGTTTATGTTCGACAGGACTGATGAGCTAACAGCTAATCCAAGAGCAGCCAAAGACAAAGTGCTCTTCAATGTGCAGAACAGACAGACGTGGGCCAGGTCTGGCAACASTGGCAGTTTTTAAAATGGCCCAGTTGTGGTTTGGTTTATGTGGTGCTGGCTCAAGCATGGACCACCTCTGGCAAACCACATCTGGGCCATCAAAGTGCTGACAAATTTTCTATGGGGGCACTTTTATCTCAAACATTTCTTAGCAGTGAATGCAAACACAATTTTTGAAAATACTAAATAGGTAGTTATTTATACAGAATTTTGTGATCATATGCAAATAAATAAATAAATAAATAGCTGCAGCTAGCGTTAGCACTTTCAGTGCAGCATTATTGGCAATCCGATTATTGTAAAATGTCTTAAAACATCACAAATCTTTACAGTTTCATAGTGTTTTATTGTTAAAATGCCATCTATTTCACACTACCTGGATCAGAAATAGAATGGAGGCTGCACAGGAAGTGCTRAAGCTAGCTGCTACTATTCAGATTTTTTTAATTAGTTAATCCCAAAGAGAAACACTGAGTTTGTATGTGCGTAAATAGAAATCAAAACAAGGATAATGAAAGTTTCAGTTATTATCCCAGATGAAATTTAAGTTCAAGTCTGGTTTTCAGTGTTCGACSTTCATAAAATATTGTATTTATGTTGTTTTATTAATCCCAAAATAAATGCTCTCCAAACGGCCGTGAAATCAATAATTTTGAGTATCTTTTACAAAAATTTTCCTGGGAGTACCCTCCCCCCTAGAACTGCTTCCCTCCACAGCTGTTCATTAACATGAACAGGTGTTCCTCGTTGCTGTCAGCAGATGTTGGCAGGTATGAGGTAGACTTCTGGTATTC
>NW_013952621.1:528140-539923 GCF_001266775.1 Austrofundulus limnaeus
TAATAATATCAAAGATAAAACAACTTATATGATCGTGAATGTCAGTGTGATTCCACCTGACATTTTGACCTGGGCGCCAAATTGGGTAGGACTGGCCCATGGGAAAGTTATTGATTGTTTATAACTTCACTCTAAAACCACTTTAAAATGGCTGCAGTATCACTTTAACTGTTTTCAACACGACATTAATTCGATCTAATGTTGAAAGGATTAAAAACAAGCTTATGCAATTAGAGCTGAATAAACGTCAGTCAACTCCAACCAGCTGACAGACATGTTCGCACGAACATGTGGACGATGAAACTAAGAGGATTTGGGATCTAATCGTTGGCTGTTCTCGCGAGATCCTTTTTTTTCCCCTCGTGGATCTAAACGACTGGAGGGCGAGCGGACCCGCTCTGTTCTCAATTTGACAGAAGTTGCATTCGGGGCTGGGCGCAGTGAGTGCGCAGTTGTTGTTCAGCAAAGTTCAAAGTCCTCCTCTGTCTCTGTATCAGTTCCAGTCGAGGTTAATTTTAGTTGTCCACTCTGTGCGCAGCACGACGCTTAGGACGAGTGGGGGGGAAAATGGTTACTTTGTGAAGAAGAAGATAAAAAAAAAAGTTCTGCAGCTCTCTTCATTCGTGGATCAGGTCGACGGGACGTCCCTTCCCCTCTGCAACGTCGTCGACTGATCTGAGTTCTCCCTCCGCTGAGACGCATGAGTGGAGTCTCGTTGAGGAGGCGCTTGCTCGCCAGGGGGAAAGGGTTTTCTTCGCTCTCCGCGCGCTGCCTCTGATCTGAAACAGCCAAGGACGCGCAGGAGATGGCCTTTCGCACGAGCCTGTCCGGCAGAGAGGAGACGKCTCTGATCATGACGGAGAGGGACGCGGCGGACACCTACGCGTGTCCGACGATCGAGCTGAGCCGAGCCGTGTCGGTGTCGCTGGGTTTGGACTCGGTGTCGTCTCCGCTCGGGAGCATGAACCCCGGCGGCGGCTGCGCCTTCGCGGACTGCGACCCCACCGCCCGCGGAGCGCCCGACCCGTTGGGACCGCCCGGAAGCCTGACCACGGGGGGAGGAGGCAGGCTCGTCCCGGCTGACAGCAGCCTCAGGGAGGACGACTTCGGAGAGGTGTGCCAGGGCATGCGGCAGGTGAGCTGCATGGATCTGTTCCGATCCGGAGACGTGGTGGACGGCGCGCAGACCGCCGTGACGCGCGGCTCGGTCATCTCCAGATACGTCTGCAAGGGGTCCAGCGTGTTCGGGGAGGTCCCCGCCGCCACCCAGGTGACCGAGGTCGTGGCTCTGAAGCCGTACTCGGCTTACTCCGCCGACTCCAGCTTGTACAGAGACGCCCAGGGAACCGTCTGGTGCGCAAACGAGCGCGCGTACGGCGAGCCGCGCCGATCCGACGCACCTGGCGTCCTGTGCAAATACTGTAACTGCGCGCAGACCACCACCTTCGGGTCCAGACAAGTCTGTAACTGCTTGTGGTACAGGCGAGGGGCCGAGCCGGGGGGCAAAGGGACCATGCAAGCGGCGGCGGCGGCGCAGGCGTACGGCCAAGTGGAAAGTTACCCAGACGCGAACCCTCAAGGGCAAACCACTTTTTCCTCCGTCAAGACCGAGCCTTCAGTTTGGGTGGACTGCACGGATCGCAGTTTCAGGTAAATGAGTTGGTTCGGATCGCTTGTCTGGACTTGTCTGTTCCCTGGCGCTTTAAAACTGTTTTTTTTTTCTCCCCTCCACTTTTTTACAAGCTCTGGCTTTCTCTCCAGGCTGTAATTGAAAACAAAAGCGCGAAAGTGCTTGTGCTCCACTTTGTATCTGATCATGTAGAAGCTGAAGAGGGCTCCATCAAACTTGAGGATTTGCACAAATAAAAACAGTTTTGTTAGTATGGCCATGAGTTGCTACACTGTTGTAAGTCGGCAGTGGAGCAACATTAAATCACTGCAGTTATATTCAGCCCCCATGTGTTCCTCTCTTGGCCTTGGACGAGTTGCGTTTCTGCGCACAGAGTGAAGCAAAGTTCATCTAATCTCTCATCTGTTTCCAGAAAGCTCTTCTTTGTCCTGTTTGTTGCTGCGCATACTAAGTGACTTGYAGATGAGTTAATCTATCAGAGTCCATGTCAACAAAGAGCTGCAGCAACCTGTTGACTGATGGAGCTCTGAGCAAAAGAAGAACATTTAGTTGTCAATAGTCAGTGATTCCTGAACAGACTAAACTCTGACATTCTTTAATCTCAAAGTCTGCCAATCCAGTGTGCGTGCGCACACAGCTGCAGGATGAGTGGCTAAATATCTAATTGGATTGGATTTACAAAGTTAGGGATCTAAAGCTTGAAGGACATTGACCTCAATCTGCTAATATGTCTGATTCTTAGAGTTTAAAACTTTCTATGTAAAACTGAACCAGATACATGTCTTTATTGCCTACCACCAAAAAGCAAAAGGGAAGTGATTATTATTATTGTTATTATTATTATTATTATTATTATTATTATTATGTGTATTTGTCTGTTAGTAAAATATCTCACGAACCACAGATCTTAATGAAACTTTCGTCAAGTAATCATTGGGTGTACATTTACAAAACCTTTGAATTTAACCTGTTAAAAGTGGTCACCACAGCGGACTGAGCTTAAAAACACAAAAACGGCTGCAGCTGTCCATTTTGCAAATACTGAGCAAAAWTTTGGTGTGGCAGCAGCTGATCCTCGGCACACACTTTGAACAGATATTTGCCAACAATTTATTTTTAAAACGTTTTGAAATCCGTGTCCACGGTCAACGATGTCTGTTAGCAAAATATCTTATGAACCAGATCGTGGAAATTAATGACACTTTCAGAAGGTAGTCATTGGATGTACRWCTACAACTGATTAACAGTTGGACCCAGCACAATTGAAGRTGGCGGACACATCCGAGTGAAATTGGAAAACACAAAAATAGCTATGATTCMGTCAGCTATACAGATATTGAGCAAAGATCTGTTGTGGCAGTAGCTGAGAGTCATTCACAACACACACTCTAAGCACTGCACATAAAAGGGTATTTTTGCTTTTAACTCAGCATTACATGCCTGTGTCAACCTTGTTTGTCTGTTAGCAAAATATCTCATGAACCACTGGATGTATTGTGATGAAAGTCTCAGAAAGTAATCACTGCATGGACWTCTACAGCTGATTGAGTTTTGAGGGCAGTTCAATTTAAGAAGATCATCACAGCTATACAAACTTAGACAACTAATAGGAATCTATAATCCAGTCATTTTGTTGTCTATGAAGCTAAAATTTGGTGTGGTTGTAGCTGAAAGTCATCTTCAACAGATCCCCTGAGCTCTAGCACATGTTGTGAAATCTCAGAGTATGGCATGGGATTGTGCTGGACCTCATTCACAAAGTTTGATGAAATGATTGCTCAGTTTTTTCCTCATCATGTGTCGATTTTAGTTTATACTTTAGTATAAAAGGCCTTGGGTAATATGTATTCCTTTAAGAAATAGAACTAGGCCTTTCATTTATTTGTATAAATTATTTTAAAACACATTCTTATTATTCTTATTCTCGTTATTCTTATTGTTTATTTTGTGTTTGTGCAGACATGGGGATTTTTTCCCTGGTGTGTACCTGTCAGAGAGGAGAGTGTGTCAGGTGTGCGGTGATGACGCGTCAGGTTGTCACTATGGAGCGGTCACCTGCGGCAGCTGCAAAGTGTTCTTCAAGAGGGCCGCTGCAGGTGGGAGTGAGGCACACAAACAACACCGAGCACACAAACACACACACACTAGTACAGAACACATCCACTGATTTAATTTTCTTACACCCACTTATCCTCTAATGCCGACAGGGCGCAGTGACCTGACATTATGAGGGCGAGTTATTAGTTATCAGTAAACACCCACATATCGTTGAGGCCCAAGGCGGTGTTTTTTTTAGACGAGCACTCATCCTCCAGGACTTCTGCTCCTGTGCCTTACAGGTAAGCAGAACCACCTGTGCGCCAGCCGGAACGACTGCACCATCGACAAGCTGAGGCGGAAAAACTGTGCCTCCTGCCGCTTAAAGAGATGCTTCATGTCAGGGATGAGCTTAAAAGGTATGAAACTAACCATAAAGATCACTGAAGGGAAATCATGGGTGGTTTGCGTTTAGACGAATGGGGTCAGGGTGGTCAGATGCCTCCCTCTGAGTGGATCAGAACTGTTCCTGCTGTAATACATTGTAACAATTTCATTTCATCAAAGGTAGAATTTTTCTTTCCCCTTTTTTTTTTTCCTTTTCGTCTTTTGAGTTTTGGGACCAGTGATCTGGAACTTTTTCTCCATGAGGAAACAGCTCAAGAAGCCGTCCAGATTCATTAGCAGTGATCGCATGTTTGAAATTTTCTGCTGTTGAACAACTCCTAGCTGAAGATTCTTTTTATCTCGATGACTCGTTCGTAATTTCAGGCCGCAGGCTGAAGGGAGCCGGACAGACGAGAAGCGGAGAGGAGGAGCTGCCGCAGCCTGCCACCGCCTGGGGCCATGGAGACAGAGAGGAGAGGGCAGGGAACAGGGATGTTGTCATGGAGGCTGGAAGTGCTGCAGCCAGGGCTCAAGGTGGTGAGGATTAATGGCACACAAGCTCAGATGCATGTAGCTTGTGTATAATTATGTTTTAGTGGACGTCAGAGTGTTTTTGTTTGTCACTAACCAAAATATCTCATGAAGCACTGAATGAATTTAACGAAACTCCCACAAAGCAATCATTGATAAGCGATAAACATTTAGCTGGTTGCACAGTTAATCTGCACAGTTAATCAGCACATCGAACACAAACATTTTTTTTAACTCAGCTAATTTTACAGATATTCAGCTATAATTTGGTGTGGTAGTAGCTGAGAGTCATATCTAACACATGCTCATAGCGCTTACACAGCGAGTCAGATCTTCATTTGAAGGGACTCGTTGCAAAAATAGGAAATCAAAAATTAAAAAAAGGTTTGTTCTGATGTAAATCTAACGGTGCAATTTGAAAGAGTTAACTCCAACAGTTTTCCAAATAAATTGAAATGCAGTTCTGAAATGCGGGTCTGCACTCAACGTAACTAAAGCATGTTTATTTGCATACTGTACTCAAGGGCTGTAGGTAAAGAAACAATTGCGGCAGTTGCCATCCGATCACAAATTTTAATGACTATTTTTGTATTTAAGAACATGTTTATGAGAAAAAATAATAATAATGGAAAAATAAATTGTGATATTTTTTTACAAAGCTATTTTTTAACCTTTTCATGATTTTGCAACGAGTTCTATTAAAACTTAAGAATTAACTATAAGTCATCTCAATTTGCATGTTAATATTTTTTATATTGTATTTTACTGTACAGTGTCCTTGAGGGCCATGAAAGGTGCCTTCAAATAAACTGTGTTTTTGTTGTTGTTGTTGTTGTTGTTGTTATTGTTGTTGTTGTTGCTGTTGTTATTAGACCTTTATATATTTGTTTTCTATAAATCTTTAACAGGACATCAGTTCCTGCCTGTTGGGATCCCCCCAACCCTGCGCTCCTGCCTGTCCCTGCTCAGCGTCCTTCAGTCCATCGAGCCCAACGTGGTCAATGCCGGACACGACCCTGCCCAACCGGACAGCTCCGCGTCGCTGCTCACCAGCCTCAACGAGCTCGGGGAACGGCAGCTGGTAACGGTGGTGCGCTGGGCCAAGGCCATTCCAGGTACGCCGTTCTGAGCCAAGGCCGTGCAGGTAGAGCAGGATTTCCTGCCACGAGTCCCGCCTTTGGAAAATACCATCGTTTGGTTTTTGCCAAACCAGTACGCCACAAGGTTGGAACTTAAAAAAAAAAAAAAAACTGGTGCGCAAAGATCAGAGACAGACAAGTGTGTTAAAAGCTCGTCTGGGAAGTATCAAGAACCTGTCGGCCCTGGGCGAGGCCTCGAGATCAGAAGATAGCGAGCGTTGCCAGAAAGCTGGTGCCAGTTTGACGATGGAGCAGGCCGCAGGCAGACCTGTTCAAATATTAACCACTAGAGGGGGATAGGTTCATGTTTAAACTCAGAATGGAGAGCTGATAATGGGCTGAATAATGTTTTTTTTTTTTTGTGTGTGTGTGAAATGTTTGTTTTTATGTCTCCACTTTTAATTAAATAAGCCAAGAAGGATTATTAATATTTATTGATTGTAAGTGTTTGCTAAAAGGGCTGTGTTTGACAGGGTTCCGTGACCTGTATGTGAACGATCAGATGTCAGTGATTCAGCTGTCGTGGATGGGGGTGATGGTGTTTGCTCTGGGCTGGAGGACCTACACACTTACTAACTGCTCCATGCTGTATTTCGCTCCAGACCTGGTCTTCAATGAGTAAGTCACACATAAATCTAAATACAGTTTATTCATCTACTCATCATAGGCATCAATGTCAGATTCATTTAAAGCTTTTAATGGTTTACTTCTGGAGTGCCAAACTCATTTACAGAGAGGGCCACAGGGTGTTATGGTGGCCCTCAAAGGGCCAGTTGTAATTAACTTTGATGTTTCATGTGCAATTTTGACTAACCATGAAACTTCACCTCATCTCATTGCTGTGGCTGAGCCCCACTAACAAACAATAACTGAGCTCTTTGTGGTATTTTGTACATAGAAACAGCGTTTAACACGTCCTCTTCTAAACACTGAGAAGTAGTACGTGTACGACTGACTAAATGTGAAATAAATAATACAGAATTACTACTAAAAGTAAAAGTAAAGGAGTTTTACTCACTGTTGAGTCGTGTACTCCTCGACTTCCCAACGTAGAATTTGCACTAGTGGGTGGTAGGGCTGCCACGATTAATCGATTAATCGACGACTAATCGATTATTAAAATAATCGATGACTAATTTAATAATCGATTAATCTTTTTYTTTTTTTTTTTTTTTTKTTKTTGTTCTTTACTTTGTTTTTCTCTCCAAACTGCTTTGACACCTTCCACTGCCACATCTGCCTTTCTGTCCTTGACACACATGCACAGTAGTGGTAACTGGGGTAGGCCGTGGACGTCACAAGACATTATACAGACAGGCTCTGGTATCATGGCTACCTGACAACGGAGCTCAAAAGTGTGGGATCATTTTAAGAAAATGAAAGAGAAACCTGTGKAATATCTGCAGAGCAGAACTTGCCTTCCACAGCAATTATTTTTAGTTAGCATATAGCTAAAATCTAACCATGGTTATATAATAGCAGCTGTATTCTGACGTGATAAGCTGTATGTTTTATATTCAATTAGCATATGATCCGATTAGTCGATTAATCGAATAAATAATCTGTGATTAATCGATTATTAAAATAATCGTTTGTGGCAGCCCTAATGGATGGGGTGGGGTTCTGTTTCCCACTTCCCAGAGCACCTGGGTCATGTTAAAAGTAGCCAGCAAAAATGCAGTGAAATGTAGATTTTAAAAGTCAAATTTCGCCAACTACTTTTGAACCCTGTGCACCTACATCTAGCGGTGCGCTGCTGCTCATTTTGGGAGTAAAATATTCGACATGCATTATGGGACATGTAGTTTAAGGTCAATGCTGGTTTTAAATCAACATACGCTTTTTTACGAGATTGATACATCTTTGAAGCTCTCGTGAGCCACACAAAATGCTGTGGGGGGCCACATTTGGCACCAGGGGCCCTGAGTTTTTTTTAATTTAGTTTGAATTTATTGTAGATTTTCTTTTATCCACACAGGGTCAAAATTATAAATACAAGCTCTGGGATTTACATACACCCCCCTCAGCTAGTTTCATCTGGCTTCAAAAATGCGTTGGAATTCAGCTTCAGTTATTTGACGACTTTTGTAGCAGAACTGGTTGAGTTCATCAATATAAAGTTGGTTAGGTTCCTGGTGCAGACCCAGTTTTTAATTGTAGCCCACAAACGGTTAATAAGGTAGGTCTTGGCTTTGAGAAGACCATTCCAGAAGCTTAATGTTTGTCCATTCAGAAAGTTTTTGTGTGTTTTGTATGATGGTCAAAAATACAACTATGTACCTGTAGATTAGAGCTGAAGAATTTGGAGGTAGGCCACCACCTTTTATTATTTCATCCACTTTGTGTAATGCACCAATTCAATTCAATTCAATTCAGTTTATTTAAATAGCACCAAGTCACAACATATGTTGTCTCAGGGCACTGTACATAAAAAAGAACAATCTAAAGAAGAAACCAGCAGATTGTGTTGAATCACTTCATCACAGTCTCCCATCCTGAGCAAACGGTGGAGAGGAAAAACTCCCTGCTAATCAGGAAGAAACCTCCAGCAGAACCAGACTCAGGACAGGCAGCCATCTGCCACGACTGGCTGGTTTGGGGGTCCACCACATCATGATTATACCTCCACCGTGCTTGACAGTTTGTACAGTGTTTTCATCTTAACTACACCAAACAGGTGCCATATTGTGGTCAAAAAGCATAGATTCTGTCTTGTCTGGCTTCAAATCTTTTTTCTCCAGAAGATATTTGGTTTGTCAGTTGACAATAAAGGTGCTGCTTGTTTCTTTCGTGGTCGACACCCTCTCAGTCCATGATGTGAAACTGGTTTCACTGCAAACAGGTCCCTGGTGTTCCAGCAGTTTCTAGTTCAGGGCAGGCTTGAGCCTTTGGGGGTTCCTGCATTTTTTTTCCCTGAACATCCTAAACAATTTTCATCTGAGGGAGGCAGTTTGGGTCTTCTTTCTGGTATTGGCAAAGACCTGACCCATCTGAGTGTACTTTCACACAGTTTTTTTTTTCCCCACTTAAGGAAGATTTTCAATTTTCCTTCTCAGATGTTCTGTGCATTAGCCAAATAAATATTTGTCCGGTGAATCATGCTCATGCTCCAAGAGCTATCAGCTGGAGTCAATCATGAGCACTAATGAGACGTGCCTTGGTCTTGTCAGGTTGGGACATCCAACATCCTTCAGCACCACTTATTTAAAACATTAGTACAAAAAGTAAGGAAACTTGTGTTGTGTTTTTTTTTTTTTTTTTGTCATAACAATGTTGGGCAATAAACATACCGCTGGAAAGCCTGTTAAATTCCCTTTTAAATGGTGCCACATTTGTAAGGAACATGCTATTGTGGGATGAGCAGTAGAGCTGAATATAGGCTGGGTTATAGTCGCGCATGGCGTGTGCACACCCTTGCCAGCAGTGTAGGTGTTTACACTGACGATATGCTGTTGTAGTTTTCTCCAAAAGGACACGTATCAGTACAAATTATAGCTTATGAAAATGTAAATAGGAGAGCAAAAGCTTGACAGACAAACAAACTGTTTGAATGGTGCGCAGCCTTTGCAGAGTTACAAAAATTCGGAGGTGCATGACCACGCACTGGGACACCACGCAGAGTAACGTGTTTTCAACTTCGGGTTCCCCCAGATGCTGCCAATCAGGTGCCTGCTATAAGATTTATTGCCAAAAAACCTTACAACAAAGAAATAATCTACCAAACACTAACTTCCTTACTTTTTGTGCTAAGCTTATATTTAAGACTGTTTATACTCGTGACCCTGAGTGGATAAGAGAAGATCAAACGTTAAAAACCTGAATTTTGTAATACTTGAGGGAAAAAAAACCCAAAAAGTTAATAAAAGCTTTAAAAATATGTCATATTTACTCATGGGAAGTGTATTTAAACCACTCAACAACTAAATACGTATTTATTTATTTTTATACCCACAATGTGGTTTACCATCAAAAAGTTTTTGCTTTAAGAAAAGTTGACCAAGTTCGGCGCAGCGTTTTCATCAAACAAAGAGTTTGGGCGTGATCGGGTATCACTCTGTGGGGTTTGTCGGGGACACCAGGAGATTTCACCTGTCATCGTCACTGGAAAGAACAAGACTCAGAGGAATACGAACTTCAGAGGAAGACTGACTAACCACACAATAAACGTCTCATTTTCCTTTTTCTTTTTTTCTTTTTCTTTGCCAGACGAGATGGTAAACAAGCGTCGTTCTGTTCTTTGCGTCTGATCGTATACGTGGCCGCAGAGGGATCACCTCTGATCATTTATTCCATTTCATCTTGCCGCTGATCTCCGAGAAGCGCCGCGGCGCCGAGACGTTGCTTCTTCTCTTTCAATTAATTTTCTTTTTTGTCACCTTGATGAGTTCTGCGTCGCGCTGCAACCATCGAGGCTCAATCGAGTCGTTTTCCGAAACTTTTGTCTTTTCTTTGAACTTTAAAAACAACTTAAGGTATTGGAAGATGTTTTCCTTTTTTTTGTTGTTGCATTTTGTGCTGCATGAGCGAAACTGTCCTCCTGTGCGCGTTAGACCTCCTTACCTCTGTGTCTGCCTGTGACCTGCATGGTTAATGGGTACGCCTGCCCCTCACGCTGACCCTCATTTCTCTCCATCTCCGTGTCATTCTCCTTTTCCATTATCCATCTCGCTCATTTTTCCTTTCACCCCTGCTGCTTTTTCTCCGCTCCTCACCACTCCTGTCCTCACAGCCATTAATTCTCTTCCTCCCGTCTAGATTTCGCTCGATCGGCCACATCTCCGGGCTTCACACTTCTTCGGGTTTTTTTTGTCGTGCCTCGTGTGCTCAAAGCTTCCCCACTCATGCTGTCTTTTTCTTTGTTTTTGTTTGCTTGTCTTCGCCTGACCCTTCCCCACAGCCAGCGGATGCAAGTGTCCAGTATGTACGAGCACTGCCTGAGGATGAAGCTGCTCGCCCAGAGGTTCTGCAAGCTGGAGGTTACCGAGGAGGAGTTCCTCTGCATGAAGGCCCTGGTCCTCTTCAGCATCAGTGAGTCAGCTGACACCGTGTCCTAAATCAAAATAAAAAATAAAGGATAGCTTAATCGTAGGCGAGTGAGTTATGACCCGAGTGGAGCGCAGCCATGTTTCAGAGAAGTGATGGGACGGATAAAGTCGGTGAGAATTATTGTTGTGTTCTATTTTTTTTTCTGTGGTCCCAGTGCCAGTGGAGGGCCTGAAGAGCCAGCATTGTTTTGACGAACTGCGGACCTCCTACATCAAGGAGCTGGACCGCTTGGCCAGCAACCACGGCGAGACCACCCGGACGCAGAGGCTGTTTCAGCTCACGCAACTGCTGGACTACCTCCAGTCGGTAAAACATGTGACTTCCCCCCCTCACTTTTTTTTCCCCTCACTGATGAAAAGCCCACCACATGTCTCTGAGGCGTTATGTAAGTGTCATTTGTCAGCGACCTACTTCAGGAGAAAGTCATTTGGATCCCCCAACACAAACACTGTGTTTTGGCTCCCTGTGAAACGATGTTAGTTTGTTTTTGCTGAACCAAAATGAGGTTATTTCAACAGACTCCGTCGGTTACAACGATTCAAACTGAAGCAGGAGTTTATTTAATTACTTGGCAGATCGAGGCTCTGTTTCGCTTTTAAGGAGTTTTTCATTATCGGTGTGCTGGCTCCACCTGCTGGTAGAGAAGAGAACTGCTACTTTTTTAATCCATTTTTAGTGGAGCTGCTTAGAGTTTGTGATTTAAAGCCACTTAAAATTAGATTTTATTTTATTCATCAGGACTCCAAGACAATTCCGAATTTGTTCATTTAAAGTTTATTGAATCGTTTTCAGTGTATTTGTACAAAGTTTTAAACAAAGATACTGCACTGCAAAAACTGTCCATCTTACCAAGTTTTAAAATCATATCCAGCCAAAAAGTATTTTTGATCTTGTTTTGAGACTGATTTACTAAACAAGAACTGATTGTGTAAGAATAATAATCTTGTTTTCAGAATGTGTAAGATTATTTGTCTTGTTAGCGTGAAACTTTGACTCAAATTCAGTCAAAAAAT
>NW_013952621.1:541563-543311 GCF_001266775.1 Austrofundulus limnaeus
CATTGGTGAATGCCACAAATTCTCCTAAATCACTCGTACGCACAACTTAAGAACAAATCTGTGCGTACGAACGGTTCTTGCATGAGGCCCAATATCTTTAAAACTGTTTTGGATTTCGTTTCTGTTTGCTTTGGCAGCTTTTGGATTCAAATAAACTATAAAGGTTAATGAGTGGCAGAGTGACAGCAGCAGTGCTAGAGAAAGTACTCAAACACTGCACTTAAGTAAAAGTACAGATAAACAAACAAACAAAAATGTACTCTAGTTAAAGTACCACATTAACATATTTGCTTGAGTAAAAGTAATTAAGTACTTGCTTTTAAAATTACTTAAAGTATTAAAAGTAGTATGATGAAGTGTGCCTACTGTATGTATATTTTAATACATCAATGGGTCATTTTAGTGAACAATGCATGTTTTTGTGTTTACCCTCTGTGACACTGTTCACAGTGTGATTCTGTGATTGTGTGCATCATCAGACATGGTGACGACAGCTACAGAAGCTGTAAATTCTCCACCGATGTCCTTTATCAAATCTCAAGTTTTGAACATGATTAAGTCTTTAAAATAAGGCCATGAGTGGCACGTTTCCTCTGTGGTGGAATCCATTTTGGGCTTGCTGCTGCTGCTGCTGCTGATCCAGCAGGTGATGAGGATTTACTCCGCTTTTCTTGAAGGAGGATCTGATGGTACTTTCCTGCTCTGCAGTGGTTCAGTGGACCAACTACAGCAATCTCCCTCTCACCATTGATTACTTTCAAACTAAAAGCAAACAAAAAATACGTAACGCGACGTGACATGAATGTTATTAGTAATTTAATGCATTATAGAAATGTAGTGGAGTAGAAAGTACTGATACTTAATGTAAAATGTAGTGGAGTAAATGTCAAAAGTACCCATGACGTACTTAAATACAGCAACAAAGTACCTGTACTTTGTTACATCCCACCACTGGACAGCAGTGATTACTTTCTGAAAGTTCTTTAAAATCTGTCAGGTGCATTATGAGATATTTTGCTAACAGACTCTGAGACATAGGCAGTTACATGATTACACACTTTTCACAATGTTGTACAGTAATTACAGTATATGTTTAAATGTTAAAAGTAAACAATTCCCTGTCGATCACATTGCCTTTATTTAGACTCTTAGTTAAAAGACTATTTTGTCTTTTAGTCTCTGGTTAGTCTTAGAAAAAATAAAGTCTCTAGAACGATCAGAACTAGAATTGATTTTAAAAAAAGAACAGGAGAAAAACATTAACCAGTTTCAACTATATAATCCATATGAAAGTGTTCACAGAACTCTTTTTGTACCTGAGACCTCAAAACTAACATTAGTTAACGTTTTTCCTTCTGGTGAACTCTAACCTGAGGAGCTCTAAATCTCTAAATCAAAAGGAGGATTGGAGGCTGGTGAAAGACTCTTCAAACAATAAAGATGTAGAAAACGATCAGAGCTGTAAATTAGGCCAGCGTGTTCACACTGCAGACAGAAGTGGCCCGAATCCGATTCTTATCTGTCCCATATGTCTGAACAACCCAAGCTTGATCCAGTTGGTCAAAGTGACTTTCACGTCACTTTGACTAGCAGCATCACATTTCTTCACCAGAGTAGAAATGTCGGGATCAAATATACAGCGGGTAAAATAAGTATTGAACACGTCTCCATTTTTCTCAGTAAATATATTACTAGAGGTGCTAATGACATGAAATTTTCACCAGATGTTGGTAACAACCCAAGTGATC
>NW_013952621.1:544448-557526 GCF_001266775.1 Austrofundulus limnaeus
GATCACTTGGGTTGTTACCAACACTGTTGAAAATTTCATGTCATTAGCACCTCTAGTAATATATTTACTGAGAAAAATGTTGACGTGTTCAATACTTATTTTACCCGCTGTAATTTGAAACAAACATGGCTGCTCCCTTTTCCCTCTCAATTTTTGTTCCCTTCATCACTTGGTCCTAATTTTGTCAGCTCTGGTTTCACATTGACTTGAGAACTGATGTGCACCTGCAGACTTGTTTACTCTCAGCTACGACCACGATTAGTGTCTGTAAAACTGTCTGAGTTGTAGCCATTTTTGTGTTTTTCTAGGATGGATTAGTTGCTGCAGCCACATCAAATTAAACTGACAACAACGGTTAATGAGTTGTAGTCGGACACCCATTAGTGAGTTCCTGGACGTTTCATTCAAATCCATGCAGTGGTTCATGAGATTTTTTGCTAACAGACAAACACAGGCACCTTTCAGTGATGAGTGATAATAATGAGGCCTCGAGAAACTCCCATTGTGCGATTATAAAGGCTGGTTTTATCCCATTTTTTAATGATCTGCACAAGTAAAGAACTATTTTTGCAAGAAAATTGAACTTTTGTAATTTATGCACTGGCGTCTAATGAGACAATGTATCTAAAAATACTGCTCCGACTGTCATATGACGCAAAAAAATCTGAAAATGCTCAGATAAAATCTAAGACAAGTAAAAACAATTGTTCTCCTCGACTGAAAGAGGCCCGACACCCAGACGTTTCTGTCAGCGTAGTTTATCTTTGTAAGTCTGGGTAAAGGAAATGGCGAGTGTAAAAACTTCATGACTCTCAGAATGCGTAGCCAGATTAAAGGGTCACGGTTTGTGTTTTTTTTTTTTTTACCATCAATCCAACGTGTCAATTTAAAAAAAAAGAAAAAAAAACATCTGGGAGGAAATGTAGCCAAGAGAAATTCCATCAGTAAAACCTGAAATGAATCACTTTGAGAGCTTATTTATCATGACGGACGTACTGTGAGCTGTTTTTTTTTTTTTTTTTTTTTTTTTTGCACTCACATATTCATCATGTAGTCCTAAAGAGCCTGGGAACATGACTGTATTTATACACTGAGTGATGTTTGCCATGGTTACATTGGTGTGGTAGTATTTCATGCCTTTCAGGATTAGAATCAACTTTGTTAGCAAAATATCTCATGAACAGATTTGAATTAATCTTCAGTTTCATCGACATCAGAACTTCTACTTTTGGAATAAATTCAAGATGGCTGCCACTCTGACCTTAAAAAACAAAACAAAACAAAAAAAGGCTAAAACTCTGAAAAATTGTGGGCCTCAGTTCTGTTTGTCTGTTAGCAAAGTGTCTCATGAACCACTGGATGGATTTCAATGAAACGATCAGAAAATAATCAGTGGATGTATGCCTACAACTGATTAACTTTTGGAGTTGACACATTTTAAGGTGGCTGCTACAGCCAGCTGAATGTAAAACACACAAAATTAGCTCAAACATGGTCAAGTTTACTGAAATTGAGCTATAGTTTGCTGTGGTAGTAGCTGAGAGTTATCCTCAACCTGTGCTTTGAGCACAAGTTATTGCTCAACATACTTGCTTAACACTGTGGCATTAACGGTTGGACTCTGTCCTGTTTGTCTGTTAGCAAAATATCTCATGAACCACTGGATGGATTTCAATGAATCAATCAGAAAATAATCAGTGGATGTACGCCTACAACTGTTTAACTTTTGGAGTTGACACGTTTTAAGATGGCTGCTACAGCCAGCTGAATTTAAAACACACAAAATTAGCTMAAACATGGTCAAGTTTACTGAWATTGAGCTATAGTTTGCTGTGGTAGTAGCTGAGAGTTATCCTCAACCTGTGCTTTGAGCACAAGTTATTGCTCAACATACTTGCTTAACACTGTGGCATTAACGGTTGGACTCTGTCCTGTTTGTCTGTTAGCAAAATATCTCATGAACCAATGGATGGATTTCAAAAAGTCAATCAAAATGTAAACATTGGATGTTTGACTAAAACTGTTTAACCTTTGGAGTTAACCTGGTTTATGATGGCTGCCACAGCCAGCTAAATTTAAAAAACACACAATTGGCTATACTTCAGTGAATTCTACAGATTTTGAGCCCAAATTTGGCATGGTAGTAGCTGAGAGTTATTCGCAACACATGCTCCAAAAGCCCACAGATCACACAAAACTTCAAAATTCCACGAGGTACGTCATTTTCAAGGTTCGACCAAAACATCTACAACTGTCAATTGAACTGATTTTATTTTAAATCTCTCACATGAGAAGTGGCGGGCGAAATGCATTCCTTTAAAAAAATGCTTGGGCTTTAATTTGCATAATGTCTCCTGGCCATGAGGGACAGCAGCTCAGTCTGCAGGAATCACTTTCTGCACACAGCCACACGTGTTGAATCCAGAATAAGGCATTAAGTCCTGCTCACAGCAGGTGTTCCACCACTAGGGGGCGCGGATGAACCGTCTTCCTCCCGGAGCAGCTTTATGGACTTAAGTTAAAATAATTAGCAGCCAGAAAAGACAGTCCTGAGATGGTTGATGTGGGGAGCGGCTGGTGGAGTGAGGCGCTCTGAAGCTCCCTCCTGCAGCGAGCAGAGCCGCAGCACTTTTGTCCCCTAAATGCTCGGCGCTGTGCCTCATGAGCTGGAAAGCAGCCAGGGATTGTCTGCCTGAGGCCTCTAGGCACAAGACCAGAACTGATCGAGATATTTCTGATATTTTCCCGTCGGTGGAGCTTAAGAAGCGTCAGAGGAAACCACCTCTCTCGAGTGTCCAATTACAACCGTCAGCGTTCCTCGTTTGTCCTCTCTGTGACATTATTGCTCTTTTTTCTTTCTACCCTTAACCTTGTATTCTAAATCTAAAACGTCTTTTCTTCATCTCAGATTGTCAGGAAGCTGCACCAATTCACCTACGATCTCTTCATCCAAGCCCAGTCCTTGCAGACGCGCGTGAACTTCCCAGAGATGATCTCCGAGATCGTCAGCGTCCACGTGCCCAAGATCCTGTCAGGCATGGTGAAGCCCATCCTTTTCCACGACACGGCCTGAGCTCCTCCACCCCTCCTCCCTTTCACGTCACGAGCTCCGACGCCCAAGAAGGTGCGCGTCCAGGAGAGCTGAAACAGGCAGGCAATGCTTCTGGGATGTTTTTTATTATTATTATTATTATTATGAAGTGAAAGAAGCGACATAAGCTGTGACAGAAGGTGAGGTCTTTCTTCCAGCGTATTGTAAAAAGTAACCACATCCACTCTGCTCTTCTTGCCGCCTGCTCACTACAAGTACATCTTTTTTTTTTTACATATATATATAATTTTTGGTAGCCGATTAAAAAAAACACAAAAAAACAACAACGCATGCATTCCGTCACTCGAGCCAATGAGAGCCAGCGTGTAGACGACTTCAGCTCCTCTTACTGTTTCCTGTCAGCCGAGACATAAAGACAGTAGTGAGAAAAACACGTTTGCAGAGTTCACATCCTCCAATCGTTTTTTTTTCTTTGTGTGCTGTAGTCTGACATCTGAACTAGCTTTTTCCACAATGAGCTTTATTGTGTGCACCTGAGCTGAAAAAAAAAAACCTGTTTGATTGACAGTTAATAATAAGCAGTTGTAACTTGCATGCTGTCTCGCCTGAAGGCATAGAAAACATTTTTTTAAAAAGCTCTTCTCACATTTTTGAAAAGTTTTTTTTTTAACAACCTTCCTAATTGTTTCATTATGTGTTCCTGTTCGGTGTGTTCAATTAAACATCTTTAAAGTGACGGCAGCACAGCTACGTTTGAATGTATATTTATGAATTTCTGACATTGGGATAAAATATTTGCACCAGCAAACAGCAGAGAAAGTGAATGAACTAAAATTTCAAAAAAATGCCGTGACTTGCTCGTCAGCTAAAACAACGGTTGACTTTCTTAAAAAGAACAAACAAAAGAAAAGTTTCTGAGTGCCAAACAAGTACAGTTTTTATCAAAGTGGATATTTCATACTGTTGTGTAACTTTTCTACAGTTTTCCTAAAGGTGTTCTTTTTGCAAGTGCTTCTCCTGTGTGCCACCGTGGATTCGTTGTAGCTTACGACACTTTTGCTAAGCATTAAATGTTCGGCCAAGACTCAGCTGTCTGTGTGCAGTGATTACAGTGTTACCGTGCTGAAAAGTGTGAATGTTGGGTTGAAGGGGGAGGTGACKGCTGCTTTTTGTGCTTTTGAGTGTTGAAGAGTGGATATTATGAGTGTGTCCAAAACGACAGGCCGGGTCCTCCGAAGGTCGAATTCGTCGGCCGCATACGTCACAGCGCMGCGACGAAGGACGTCCAAAACCGAAGACTCCTCCGATGCGGCCGACAAATACGTCCTTCTTTTTCCCCGAATCGAAGGACACGTCTGATGGATCCTTCCCGGCCCAGCGTATCCCATAATGCATTGCGGCCCGACCGGAGATTTGTTTAAGCTAGTAATGGCGGACGAAGCGAGAGAAAAGAATACATTTTAAATAAAAATATGGCGATATAAATTTTTTTAAAAATTAGCGGTTGTAATTCTAATACTTTTATCATTTGTATAGACGTGTTTTTAAATATTATTTTTTCGTCATAAAAAACGCGAAACAAACATGAACCTACAGCGGGTCAATTAGTTCTTCAAATGATACTTTTAAGTTAATTTTATAGTTTTGTGATATTAATAATGCTAATGTATTGATATTTTTCTAGTTTTGATTTAAGTTTGCTTGTTTAGCGTCGTCACAGTTGCTAGGTGACATGACGTACGCCGGGGTAAGGAGGGGAGGCTAGACCGTCCAAATTCACAGCCTCTTTTTTTCCGATCTTCCCGGTCTACCAAGGACCCGGCCCGCCGCGACTGGGGAGTCTGGGTCCTCCGGAGGAYCCGGCCTGTCRTTTTGGACACAGCCTGTGAGTGTGTGTTTCAGTGAATGTTCTTTATTATTAATTCATACATCACGTATTCAAGGTTCCAGATTTTCTCAAACTGATACAAGTACTTCAGTTTGTTAGAAATTAAACATTACACAATTTAAAAACACTTATTTTTAATTCCAGCAGGCCTAAAGCCTCGCTGACAGTATCTAATCAARTATATATCATGATGTATACTGTGGTTAAATTTTAAAGATTACACAGCTTGTATGACTTAAACATGGATGAGAAACTTTTCAGTTGAAATATAAACTGTAGTGAGGTAAAGATACCATCGATATGAGTATTGGTGGAGTGGTGGTATTGAAAAAAAAATGCTATTTAGTCTCAGGACATCCCTAATATTTATTACTGCTCATTTGTTCTTCTGTTTTGTTCTCTATTTTTTATTTACTCTTCCTTCTGCTCTTTGATTTTTACACAAGTACCGTTTTACTGTTGTGATTTCTGGAGACTTTAGCATAAAACGTTCAGCTTAGTGTGTTGATGTCACACGCTGCTTTTGAGCTGTCTACATTTTCTATACTTATGCAATTTCTACATCAAAGCGTGAGTATTTTTGTCTTCTTTCACAACATTTCTCTCACTGCTTTAACACTTGTTTTCTTTTCCGAAATCCCCCCGGAGTGCAGAGCGCACACATCCAAACTCATTAACTTCTGTTGCATCTGAGCTCAGGGGCTCCTTCCCCGGCCTCTGGAACCTGATTGGCCACCCCGCCTGATTGACAAGTCACTGCATGTGGCTTTGAAAAATGTGCAAAATAATGTGTGTGAGTGACAGGAGAAACATACATGCACTCAAAAAACCAGATGTGTTGGATTGACTTAACCAAGTTATGTCCACAATCTCCACTTAACTGAGTTGACTAAAGGTGCACACAATTTTTAATTTCAACAGTAAGCTTTAAATTAGGGATTCAATGCAACAAAATGAACAAATAAATAATAAATAAAACAAAAAGTTTTATCATCCTGGCCAGTTGAGCAGTTGTCTTTAAGTATAAGAAAGCCACTGAGCAATATTGTTGAACGTCCATGTATTGTCTCAAAATAAACTACTTAACCCTTTCATGCATGAATTATGATAAACTCAGTCAGGATTTTTTTTTTACTAAGTGTTTTTATACATCCTTAGGGATGTCAAACAAGGTTTGAAATGTTTTTTCTATCTTTATTTCTTAAAGAAATAATTATCTGTACACTCAAGTGTACTTCATGTGTTTTGTACTGTAATAAAACAAATGTAATAACATTGTAATTATATAGGTATGGTTGTAATTTAGTTATACAATTGTAAAATGGTATTCTGTTGGAATGGTGGTTCCTTCACTCCTATGTAGTCCTCTCTATTTCAGCTCTATTGATAAAGTTAACATAAACATAAAATTATATTTTCACTAGGTGTTTGTTTTCATCTTTAGGGATGTAAAACAAGGWTAAAAAATAAAGATATATTCTCTCTGAACTGAGGAGAATAGTTTGACACAAGTCACAGTCTGAACTAGGGCTGCACAATGTATCGAAAATATRCCGTCATCGCAATAACTGCTTGTGCAATRTGCAAATTGCAACAAATGCATAAACTGTTTGCATTTRTGAGTTTTGTCACTCAAACGGAAGCTTGAAGTATTTCACCAATCAAATGGAGCTCTTCATATATTACTCTTCATGTTTTTAAAAATTCATACCAGAATGAAAATGATTAGTTTTGTTTCTTTGTTTGTTTGTTTGTTTTTTGCTCAGAACCCAGAGCAGAAAACATTCAATAATACATACTTATTCATTTATCGCAAGTCATATCGTCATCGCAATATTAAGCTCTGTTTTCACACATCGCAGGTTATCCTGATATCGTGCAGCCCTACTCTGAACTGTAGATCCTCATAAAATCTTAACTGTAACTGTTTTTATCAGAATGTATTCTTAAGTCTCTGATTTGAGCATATTCTCTCATAGCAATCTCTCTTATCGCATGTATAATATATATTTTTTGGCCAGACAGTGTATAAAAAATTATATATAAAAAAATCAAATTACATATAATACTATAAAGTTGATTTACAACCAAAACTGTATAGGAWATGAATTATTTTCAAGAACAACATTGGTAATAACTGATGTTGCATTGAAGTTAAAACGTAGCCAGTGATGCATGATGTACAATTGAGTGGACATGTGTTTAATCTGTATTTTCTACAAAGATAAACTCAAAACTTGGAAAATCTTTACATATTATGTCACCTTACATGTTACTTGATGTAATCATATTTTTTTTTACCTGCAATGGTATCTTTTTATGGAAGGTAGAAACTGAAATAGCCGAGGTGTTTGGTCGTTCTCCCCATCTGTCCGCCATCTTGGTTTCACTGACTATTTTTTCCCCAAGTGGGAGAATTCAAGACGGCAACTATTCACCACAACTCATTAGTGAGTAAAACTCTTTTTAATAATATTTCTGTATTATTTATTTCACATTTAGTCAGTCGTAAAACTTTTCGGTGTTTATAAGAGGACGTGTTAAACGCTGTTTCTATGTACGAAATACCACATAGAGCTCAGTTATTGTTTGTTAGCGGTGCTCGTGAGTGATGAGGCGAGAAACATGATGTTTCATTTTTAGTTGAAGTTAAACACGAAACGTCAAAAGTTAATTTCAAATGGCCCTTCGAGGGCCACCGTGAGACTCGTGTGGCCCTCGTGAAAAAGAGTTTGACACCTCTTCCTTTGGTACCAGGTTCAAGACACAAAGAAGCTCCCTTCATTTGCATGTGTCCCCACTCCTTGAAAAAAAGTCTAGCTCCGCCCCTGMTAATCTGACTAAATTAAATCTCACGGTGCGTGTGGAGTGTATTGCATCGTATAAATGATTTATTTTTATTAGGATGACATCTGTCAGATGTATTGAACTTTGACCCCCGTTAAAGGACACAGAGTCGCTCTACATTTGAGTGAAGTTACAGCAAATCAGTGGGAAATACAAGTGTAGATCTTGTTGCATAGAAAGATTACAATCATAACATACAAAACAAAACAAAGTCAACTTTTTCTATCCTCTCGTGCTTTGATCAAAATTTGTTCTTGTGTTTTTGTTTTTTGTCATTACAAATGTAGCTGTGAGGAAGAGTTTTAGTTTATTTAAACTCGCCACACTGAAAATGAATTTTCTTTAAGAGCTGCCCCGTTTGCAGTGCTGTCTGAAAGCCCCGTCTATAAAAAAATAAAATAAAATAAAATTCGGTCCGTCTGCCTGACCTCCACCATCACTTTAAGTCCCATTTCCCAAAGAATCTCTTTCAACAAGTATTTGTCCCTCTCATAAATGAACTGGAGCTGAACGAGGCTGGGATGGCAAAGAGACGCTGAAATATCACTTATTTCTAAATATATTCCCTGCTGCACAAAAGCCCATGTGGCTTCCCTTAAAAGGAGCGCCGTCTCGTAGGTTTGCAAAAGTAAAAAATGCATGTGTTGATGTCGACATTTGAACTGAGTTTAGATTCTGTTTGATTTCTGTATTTCTCCGAGTCTGCTCTGCATCAATACTGCATGTTTGTTCCAGAAGAAAGTTTTCTGTTGCTTTTTCCATTTAATTTTTTTTCCTATTGAGCAACGACGACCACAGAAAGCGTAGCCACGCTGACCGCAAATAACAACAAGCTGAAACCGTTTCCTTATGTTCATAAGGAGAGGAGATTAACGCGAGCAAAGCCAGAATGAGAATGTGTGAAGGAAGAAAAAAAACAATGCACAATTAACAGAAAAGTAAACTCGCTGAAAACTTGACACCAAAGTCACTGAACAGGTTCACTTCTGACAGAACAGGGAAATGTTGTTGCAGCAGTCCTTCCATTGAGCTATGTGTGGGGAAAAAAACATCCAGTTTCTTTTAGTTCAAAGGTTTTACATATCAGGATTTAATAAAAAATGATCTGGTCTTTATCAAGCTCAGAAACGATGCAAAATCTAACTTCAAGTGTACAAAAACACCATTTTCACCATGGCTTTATTAAACAAAGATGAAGCCAAAATGTGAAAAACTGTGTGGAAAAACTAGGTCCATTTCATGATTTAACAGCTTGTAGAACCACCTTCAGCAGCTCTCCGGGGTTGTTTTCTGATAGTATCAGTCTCTCACATGGTTACGGGGGTATTTTTGGACCACTTTTCTCTCCATCGGTGCTTCGTTTTATTGAGGTTTGCAGTAGTTCATTCTGCACAGTGTCATGGAAAAAAGATTTAACGATAAGAAGGCATCGGAGTCATCTTCTACAGCACATTTGTCAAACTCAAGGCACCCGGGCCAAATGTGGTCCGCCACAGCATTGTATGTGGCCCGCGAGAGCATCTAAGGCTACGTGTACACTGCAGGTCTTAATGCTCAACTCTGATGTTTTGGCCTGAACGTTCACATTATATTTTAAATGCAACCTCCATCTGACTCCAGTGTGAACTCTCCATGGCCCTGATGTGACCCGCCTGTGCAGAAGATGACTTGACATAACATTAAATTTGCTGTTTACATAATTAAATAAACCTGGAAGCTACTTGTTAGCATATCAGCTCTGAAATTGAGCCAATTAAATATTTGTGACCCATCACATCAAAATGTAAAATTAAGTGAAATTTGTTCAAAATGACCTAATTATATTTTCAGATTGTTGGCTTTAAATTCTACATTTTTACACTTAGGTCATCCTGATATCATTAGTAGATCCAGAGACATTATTTAATTTGTCTGGTTGGTTACAATAATACATGAATATTTGGTCTAAATCCTAATTTTATGTAATTTTAATGAGGGTTTTATGTGTCATTTGAAAAAAGAAACCTCAAATAGTATTTGAATATTGAGATTTCCCAGCTGGAAAGAAACAAAAGCTTTGATAGCTCACAGTGAAAATCCTCAAAATCGGGTTTTTGGTTGCTAATGCTCAAAAAAGTGCTTAAAATTTTTTTTAGGATAATATTTCAGATAGTTCATTGAAATGATACAATGATAACACGTTTATTTGTTATATTTTGCCAAAATGTTATTTTTGCAAGTGCTTTAATCAAAACACTATATCTGCCTATTTCTCCACATCCAACATTTAGACTTAATCCTCATTTTGCTGTGAYGGCTCACATTTATCTGACCTGCTTGTTTAGTTCAACAGTGATTGAAACTCTCTTACTTTTATAGTATTTCTGTATTATTTATTTCACATTTAATCAGTCGTAGTACTTTTCGGTGTTTATAAGAGGACATGGTAAAATGCTGTTTCTATGTATGAAATACCATGTAGAGCTCAGTTCTTGTTTGTTAGTGRTGCCCAGCTGCAGCAACGAGATGAGGAAYGTGACGTATCATGTTTATRGTTTAARTGAATTWCAAATGAATCTTTGAAGGCCACCATGACGCCCATGTGGCCCTCTGTGAAAAGGAGTTTGACACCTCTGATCTTCCAAACTTTTCAGCCTTTGACACACAAAATAACAGCAGAGACCTGTACCCTCGACTGTTATTGATTAATAAACATTGGYATCAGGTCAACTAAACATGGGCACAGTAAAAAAAAATTCATTATGCTATTTTACCCATGTGTTTTATACACTAACCTTTTGTCTACAGAGTTCAGGGTCAACTCAATGACTGCAAGGTGTCCAAACCATCAGACCTCCACCTCTGTGCTTTACAGGTTCCACTGGTTCATTCAGAAGAAACTAAAAAACTTAAGTCATGTTGCCATGTTTTTGTAGAGAGAAGAGTATTTCTCCTGAAACCTGAAAGTTGTTTTTTTCTTTGACTGTCATGAACTTTGACCTTTAACCAGCTCATTCAGGCCTGTAGAGTCTGAAATACGGACTTTTTAAAGGTATTTATTTATTTCTCTGATCATTATATGKTATGACTTTGGGGTAAAAATGCTGGGTCGTCAACTCCTGGAAAGTTTGTCAGTTGATTTAAATATTTCTCACTTGTGAAAATATTTTTTTACAGTACGATGATGAATTTCAAATTGTTTAAAAGTAACCTTTAACCCTTCTAAGATTTATGAGCAGTTGTGGCATGGAGTTGCTCTCAGGCAACAAACCACTATTTTGGCTCTCACACATCCCCTTTGAATTTTTTTTAAGTAAAAATTCACATTAAAAGTCTGATGACAAGTTTGTGACCAAAGAAATTTGAGTTTGGAGAGCATGGGACATTTTGTCTGGGGTTGGAACCACCTTTAGTGGGACTATAGCTGCACATACTGTTATCAGAAGGTGATACAAATGTAACTTTTTAGCATGTTTACATTTAAATAATTTTGTACAAAAAATACTGTGATGTGCAGAAATGTATTTGATTGATGAAATATATATTTTACTTTTATTTATACACAGGAATSGTWCTTTTTCRTTTGTTGCCCCAGGGCAATATTGTGCAGTTAGACCACTGTTGTTTGACCAGTAATGTGCAAATGGATGTAGTTTAGCAGAAAAACATAATCATCTCCCTAATCCCCCTTTTTTTGCTGTATTATTCATTATTAATCAGAAAATGGACACAAAAACTCTTTTTTAACTATTGTTTTTGCTCATTCCTACTTTTTTCTGCAAAGTTAAAGATTTTTTTGTTTCTGCTTTTCAAATTGAACTCAGATTAATATTTTTGCTACTTCAGCGCAGTTTTAGCAGCTTTTAGCTTAAGTTTTCAGCAAGTTGCATTCACACTAGCATTTTCGCAGGAAACGCAATTCTATAGTTGCTTTTYCTTCCCGGGTCGTAGGGAGCTGGTGCTTATTTCTAGCAGTCACTGCAAAAYGTGGGGTACACACTAGACAGGTCACCAAGTCCATCACAGGGCCACTTGGAAACAACCAATCATTCACACACACACACACACACCTAGGGAAAATTTAGAGTTACCAATGCACCTAACATGCATGAATTTGGTCTGTGGGAGGAAACCAGAGTACCCAGAGAAAACTCACTCCTGCACAGGGAGAACAGGTAAATTCCATACAGGAAGGCCGGGAGGCGATCCTGTAACCTTCACTGTGGGGCTGCAGCCTGACCGTGCCGCCCTGACCAGAAACCAATTCGATTAAAAAGGTGGTAAGYCGACACCCCCAAATGGAGTGTTGGTGTGGTCTGTCTAATGGAAGCCGATTCCTGCCCAAGCACCAGTCCATTAACAACCAATTAACTTCCTATTAATATTTTACCAGACAGGGCCTCTCATCCTGACATGCTTTAAGGAGCTTTTCCCAGGAGGGTTCGAACATGAGCAGCTTTTAGCGCAGCATAAAGAGGCCTGTGTAATGGGCTGAAGGAGGAGGAGTGGCAACCTGATAGCACTGAGAGCAGAGGAGGAGGAGGAGGGGGGGAACGACAGACTTCTGCAGCTGGGCTGAGCCGAGCCAAGTCAAGCCAAGCCAGGCCAGGCCAAGGCACCGTACAGTTCAGAGTGTCGGGAATCAGCTCTTACCGTCTCCGACATGAATAATGACCTTGTGCCATGTGTTGAGCACAAGTGCGCCTCTGATGGTTTAAAATATGACCGATGAGTTATTTGCTCATAGCTGAGGAAAAGTAAAAGCAGAGCAGCAGTTGTGTGTGTTTTTATTTTTTCTTTCGCACTTTTCAGCATCACAAAGTAAGCCAAAACAGAAGAGTATATCTTTGCTACTGATCTGCCCCTGAACCAGCTTWATGCTGCGTAAGGCTGCTGTGTGTGAACATTTTAAAACTAGTTCAGGGGAAACTCCCTGCCTGCCTGCAGAGAGAGAGAGAGAAAGAAAAAGAAATAGAAAGAGGGAAGGGAGGGAAAGAGAAAGAGAGGCCATTATGACTATGGCCCGCGGCTACTCCCAACGGATGAGGCATTTGTCTTCACTTGAAAGTATGATTTATTTTTCCAGCAGTCGGAAAGGGTTATGTTTGTCACGGCGCAGTCAAAGGACGTTTAGAAAAAGAGTTTCTGCTCTCTGTTTTCGAACGCAGCCTCAGTGTTTTCCTCAAACACTTCCCTTCTATGGTTACCTTGTTTGGGATCACTTTCAGTCCTCATTACCTTTAGTTAATCACACTGAACCTTGTGTCTAATTTATCAGTGTGTGTGTGTGTGTGTGTGTGTGTGTGTGTGTG
>NW_013952621.1:559152-569566 GCF_001266775.1 Austrofundulus limnaeus
GTTTCAGGTCCTGCTGAAGCTTATTCCAGGTGGAGGGGCCAGAAAAGGAGAAAGTTTTTTTTTTTTTTTTTTTTTTTTTTTTTTATTTTTTTTATTTTTTTTTTTTTGCAAATAACATCAGACAACACAAAGACCACAACTCAGTCAGTTTTACAGATACTGAGAAAAGTTTTTGGTGCAGTAGCAGCTGAGACTGCAGTAAGGTTTATAGTTGACATGTTGAACACGGTGCAAAGGTGCATGTGCCATCAGCTGAGACCGTGACACACAAAAACATGACTGTAACTGATCTCCAACACATCATCCCCTTCACCAACATATAGTTTATGCAAGTTTCCTTTAAATTTTCTAATTGTAAAGTAAGAATAAGAGTGCACTTTCAATTTTAAGTACCTTTATGTTACCTATGCTTGGCTTATACTACAAAATATACTGAAAGTGGACTTTGCAAATAAAAGTACACTTGGGAAAATATACTTTACAAAAACTAAATATTCTTAAAGACACGCTTGAGTTATACCTTTTTTTATAAGGCAAGATCTTTGTTTAAAGTTGTGATAATAACTTTTTGGAGTCAAGTATGGCTAATGACTTTTGTAGCCAACACAATTCAAATATGCTGCCAAAATCAAATCACCTTAGCAAACACAAAAATGACCACATTTCATTACATTTCACAGATATTGTGCTAAAAGTTCGTGTGGCTGAAATTTATTAACTCCAAATGTATTTTATAGCATGGGGGGGATTTTCCAGACACATAGTTCAATTCTAAACCACAATCAAGTAACTATGCTACCTTAAGTTGTTCTAAAAACATTGTATATCAAATAAATTTGACTTGGCATCATAGTCTATCAAAACACCTTGAAACTGGCTTCTGTCTCTTTAAGAACCTCCTACAGTTTTTGACGCTGTCACTTCAGCACTCTTCACAACAATGCTTCAGGGTAGGGGTRCTCAGTGGGGCGGGAGGTGGTGCTATGTACCAGCAAGGGTGTAGTTTGCTCCACATGGCCACCACAGGAGATAATGAGTTCTCAAACATGCATGAATGAGTCAAAGCAACAGTCTGGGTATGTTTTTGATGAGGGAATGACATAACATGCTATAAAGCAAAAAAAAAAAAGGTCAATTGTCTTAATGTCAAAATATTTAATGAGTCATTGAGCAGATTTTTAGGAAACATTTAAAAGTAATTAATGGATGTACATCTACAGCTTGGAGTCAACTTTACACAAGATGGCCATTGCAAGTCATCGTTATTAGTCAATAAAAATTATTATAATTCAGTCAGTCTTACAGATATTGAGCTAAAATTTGGTGTGGTAGAAGAGCCAATCACAGTGTGACATCATGCAATATGGCATGAAGCTGCACATCATGTTTTTGAGGTTTGATTAAACAACTCCTTCAATTCTCAAGACAAGATCATTTGAGTTTAAATCTGACATGAAAGATGGCGGTTGATACGCATTCCTTCCTCCAAGTTTCATTTATTTGGTGCTTTTCTGCAGGGCTGCTTCTGTCTCCCCGTCTCTTTTTTCCTCTTCTCGTTCCCCACTTTTTTCCTGTCTTCATCACTGCCTCTTCCTCCTCTCCTTTCTTCGCTGCACTCAATTTCCTTCCTCTCCTCCTCCCCGCCTCACTCAGCCTTTCTTCCCGGCAGCATCAGAGCACCACCAGCTGTGACAGAATCGCAGCGTCTGCCCGAGCTCAAGCCACCTTCCAAGTTTATTATATCTGTACACACACAGACAGTCTATCCCCTTGAAGCCCCTCGTAGCCCCTCATAGTTCCCACAACCCAACCAAATGCAATGTGACAGCGCCGCCACGGCTTTCGTTTACACACATCACAGGACAGATTTCCTCTTCCAAAGGSCCCCCCCCCACCCCTTCCCCCCGTCCGTGGCCTGATAGATGGCACCCCTGCCTTCTGCTTGTGCATGCATGCGAGTAAGTGTGTTGTTACTGTGTGTGCACGCCGCACCTCTCCATTTGTCTGCGTCTTACATGTGCGTCTTGTGCTTAGAGCAGGTCTAAGCTGGAACAAGCGCTTCCCCTGTCAGTAGTGMTCTCTAAAAGCATGCATTAAGAAATTACAGAGCTTTGTTTTCACTTTTTTTAACATTCGGTGGCCTTTATTTTTAATATTACCCTGCAGACATTTAGCAGATTTTCTACTTGAGCTGCTCAGGTTTAAGTGCAGACCTTCCAGTTCTGCAGCGTCCTAATCGAAGCGTCCTTGGGATCTGCACATCCTAAAGAGCTACTTCAGATCTTTAGAAGTGGAAAGGTTATGAACATTTAATAGCTTACTTGTTGTAGATAATTTAGCTCTTTAAACAACTTCGTTTTAGAGAATTAGAGTTTAATTAGGACCCGACTAACAAGCTAACAGCATGTCTAAGTGGGGGACCCATTGCCCTGTTATCTTAAAATAGCTCCTGTCTCTATAATCTCATAGTGGATCACACAAATACAGGTTTATAAAGAATGTACATCAGTTTCAACTTTGCATTGCTATTTATTCCAGCAGAAATATTATAATTTTACTGCAGGAAGTGTTCACGTATGTATCAAAAGTGCTCTACTAGCTGGAGATGTTAAAAATTAGGAGGTAGCTGGTGAAATTTGCTGTCTAAAATCTCCAATTCACTGCATTTTCACCAGCTAACTTTGCTGTGGCTGTGTTCTGCTTACATCGTATTCCGGGAACTGGTGAAAGGTAGTGACGTCATTTCCCAACAAACCATATGAAACTGCATTCCAGTTAGCCGACAGGCAATTGTATTGTTACCGCTAACCTAGCTACAGCACTGCTACAATATAAACAATGACAAAAAGAGAACATTGMTTTTAATACGTACCGTATTGCACAGAAAACATACTACTTGTGTGAGTGATTAAACATGCACAAAAAATTAAGCAAGATAATTAATAGTAAAAGTTACGGAGTTGACTTTCTCAGCWTTCGCAGCACAAGTTCTATTGGGAAGTGGGAATTTCCCACTGACAACCCGTAGACTCAGAACTCCTTCGGAGTTTCAGAATTCAAGATGGTTGCCATACAACTCATCAGTGATCATCTCTTGTTTTGCCTTTTATAGTATTTCTGTATTATTTATTTCACATTTAGTCAGTCGAACACGTAGTAATTTTCAGTGTTTGTAAGAGGTGTTAAAATGCTGTTTCTATACATGAAATACCATGTAGAGCTCATGTATTKCTTGTTAGCAGCTCAGCTTTAGAAATGAGACAAGGACTGTGTTTTGTGCTTTGTTGACGTTTAACATGAAAAGACGAAGTTAATAACAACTGGCCCTTTGAGGGCCACCATCACGCTCATGTGGCCCTCGATGAAAATGAGTTTGACACCTCTGATATAGAAGATATGTAGGAGGATAATAACTATATGCAGGAAATTGGAGGCACCAGGTTTACTGACCAATATTTATTTTATTTACCCTTTTATAATCAGAAGACTTAAAATCACAGTTACAGGGAACTCCCATACCCRTTGAATTTCCACTTTAAATTAGTAGGAAACCAAATTTGACATGAAATTTTATTGTAAAAATAACAAATCCAAAATTAAAACAAATCTTGTAGCAATGTCATGATGATCATAGGTCACAGTTGCGAGTTTTTCTGGAGCATTGACTAACCAACGGCTACCCACCACCTCTGCGTGAGTAGTGGGGACGTGTTGCCAAGGGGTTAAGGTGGTGTGACATTTTGAGTCCTTCGTCATTTCTCTTGGAGCACATGTACCAGTCATGTCATCACGGATGAACAGTTTACTGGGACAGAGATAGTGAATGTGAACAAAGTTAGGTATCAGGAATCAGGAAGCTTACAAAGTTTGTTTTTACTTTAAACATTTGCTCTTGTGTACATGAAATCTGGCATGGATGATTTGTGAATTAATAACAAATTTCTTTGAACTCCTTTTTCTGTTTTGCTGGAAGCCAAGCAGAACATGTTTCCAAAATAACTAAAAGCTAAGAGATATTTTTGAGTCAATAGACACAAAAATGTTGAAAATAACTTGAACTGAGGACACAACCAGAACAAATGAGGGACAGATTCAGRGGGGAGATCATAGAAAGTGCAGTTTTATATGCCAGATTTGAATTTTTTAAGACAATGTTTTGCAGGGTAAATTTGGTGTATGTRTTTGAAGAACACTACTTTGACTTTACTTTAAGAAAAATATTTGGTATAATGTATATACAGTAGTATTTTCCTCCAGGTCACATCATCCATAAAATGGTTCCAAGATGAGATGGCAGCCGGGACAAAGGAAACCTTCTGAAAGAAGAACCAAATGGTTTTGTTGTTATTTTGAGGAAGAAATCTTGCGTTCATTATGTTTGACATGGAGAAGTATGGAATTACAAAATCACAGGTTGCTTTCGCTAAAATGTTCTGGACTATGTCCAGATAAATTTGTTATATATCTGTTATATACGCTAGCTATATGCTATCTATTGCAAATGTGTCGATGGATGATTCAACTTCTCAGATTAAGTCAGACATGAGCATGGTTGATCTATCTCTACAATTGAGTTCACAGCAGTAGTTGTTTTCACTGTGTCGGTTTAGTATCAGCACAGTATTTCTGGTAGTTTTTCATAAGAATTATAGTATTTTTTGCTGCAAATGCAGTTGCTTTTGGATTAAATGGAGCTCTTGTTCTACCTGTCTTACATGACATTTGATATTGATGATGCTAGCCATCAAGGGCAGTAGACTCTGTTAATATTCCTCCAAGGAAACGTTTAGTTTTTTTTTGCAGTACCAACTACAGGTAGTTCAGTTTGAACCTCAGTTTGGAGAAAGTGAATTTCTGATTAGACTGACAAGTTAGTGGCTAGTCAGAGCGAGGCAAGACCAGAGTTGATTAATGCTGTCTTAATACAACTTCAGTCTCCAAAACTTTATAGATATTCACCGTAACTCCAACGTCAGATGATTTTCACCCACAAACCACAGTAATTTTTTTTGTTTTTTTGTTTGAATTTTGAATTTATATAAATGATTCCCTATTTTTCTATTGCCGTGTCTTTTTAATATCTTTTTAAATTTTATATTGACATTTTAGCTGGAAATAAACACGTTATCTTGTCCTCCCAAACCCAGCCGGTCGAGGAAGACGTTCGTCTGTCCTGAGCCTTGTTCTGCTGGAGGTTTCTTCCTGTTCAGTTCAGTTCAGTTCAGTTCAGTTCAGTTCAGTTCAGTTCAGTTCAGTTCAGTTCAGTACCTTTACTGTCCCCGCCAAGGAGGGAAATTTGATTTGCAGCCAAGCATTTCCAACATACAACACAACATATAATACATAGATAGTGTCAAATCATACAAGCAGCAATTTATAGAGGTTTGAAGAAATTTTAAAACTATAAATTTTGAAATTTAAAAATATGATTAGTCTGGATACAAAGGAGTTCCACCATCTTTAACTCTAAACCTCAGTTTTTTGCAGCCAGGAATTCCTAACTTAGGCAATGTTAAAAACATAAAAAAACTTAAAAAAAAAAAGCAGCCATCTGTAAATTTATAAATGAGACTTAAAAACTACAAGTTAAAAATAAAATTAAAACTACGAGTTTAAAGATCTGCTTGCAGTGGGTACAAAAGAGTTCTTCCATCTTTTACTTTTAATCCTGGGGAGCCTAAACCTCCGGCCAGAGGGAAGAAGCTGGAATTCTGTGTTTAAAGGGTGTTCTGAGCAGTGTAAGATAAGCTTTGCTTTTTGGACAATACGACAAATAAAAATATTGTTAAGGGGTAATTGGTTTACCCCAATTATCTTGTTTGCCGCAATAACAATTTTGTTTAAGCAGTTTTTGTTCTGAACACTTAGATTTCCAAACCAAGCAACTATAGAAAAAGTTAAAACAGATTCAATAAAAGACATAAAAAAGGCTCATGATCCTTCAGTTTACACTAAAAATGTTCAACTTCCTTAAAAAGAATAGTCTTTGATGACCCTTTTTACAGATAAAATCAATGTTCAAATTGAAAGCTAACTTATCATCAATTATTGATCCCAGGTAATTTGTAGCTTACAACAGACTCAATTTCAGTGTCATTACTAAAAACTGGGGAGGGAGGCTGAGAAGCTTTACAAAAGTCAATGTTCATATCTTTCGATTTTGAAAGATTTAGTTTGAGATTCATTTGAACGCACCACTGAACAAAGTCATTAATAACTGGGCCGTGTTAAAAGGGAATTCTTTCTTTCCACTGTCGCCACTGTACTGCTCAGGATGGAGACTGACAAAGTGAAGATTCAACACAATCTGCCTTCTTTAGATTTCTTGTTTTTTTGTGCGCAGTGCCCTGAGACGAAGTTTGTTGTGACTGGGTGCTATTTAAATAAACTGAATTGTATTATATTTGTTGCCATACTTCAGTATGGTTTGATAAAATGTAATTTAATGATATTAGCAGTGGTACTACAAAAGTGTATGTTAGTGCTTTTGGACTAATAAACATCACTTCACACACAATTCTATGGTTAAAGTGCCTGTGACATGCATATCCATGAAATACAAAAATTCAAAGAAAATATGTTTATATTTAAGAAACTTGACATAGTACATGTGATTTAACTCGTTATGTCACATAACTAGCATATTTTCTTTTTAATTTTGCTCAGCTAAAGTGAAACAGGAAGTGACATCAAAGGGGAACTCTTTGAGAAAGAAAACTCTCTGGTCTTTGTTTATTGAAACAATACTATTAGAACTATGACTCTTTCTCATCTCTATGATAGTGATTAAAATAATATAAAGAAACACCTGATTCTTCTCTACAGTCTGTGTTGTCAGCCATTTTAGAAATGCTCTGTTTACATTCAGAAATTCCCCTTTGACATCACTTCCTGTGACTTCACATGCAAATATCTCAACAACTGTTCATCTCAGTGGCATTCAATATTTTTTACAATATATTATCAATGTTATCTTTCTAAAAATATATTTATTATAAAAAATTGATGTCACAGGCACTTTAATGATAAAACCCCAAAAAAGCAGAAGCAGCTATTTGCAGCACGTCTGGTCCAATTCTTGCAAAAATACATTATTTCTATCAGAATAACTGTTTAAAACAGAACTGGTGGCAGTGTAATGGTTTTATAAAATAGTATTCGCTTAAACAGCTTGATATTGGAGTTGTTTGACTGTGGTCTTAACCCTATTCAGACTAGCCATCAATCCAGTCACAAATAAACTCTGTTTCTCCAAACTGAGGATATTTTCAATGCTATCCACAACAGGTAAGATAATAATAGTTCCTAACTTTTTCCAAAGAACCCCAGTTCAAAAATATAAAAACTCTGCTTTTACCATTTGTTGAATAACTCCAGCACACTTCAGATGTCTCTCTCCTTTCCTTCCGTCTAAACATCATTCATGCAGTTGTTGCCTAAGGCATCACTTCAGACATACTGAGAAGGTCAAACCAGGCGTGCACACACACACACACACACACACACACACACACGCACACACACCTATATCCCCCACACACACTCAGTCGTAGATTTGAAATATCTCTATCAGCCCCCAGAGGATCAGATTGTTTTACGGGAAATCATGTCACGGGTCAAATGATTGAATTATTAATGGGAGCTTGGTGCAATAACTATCTGCTTTGGTCTATTGTAAGGCCAACGTGATATTCACCGGTTCTTCTCGGACCAACTTGATCCTACAATGTTGCAATCCAAATCCAATAACGCAGACTCGGCAGAAGAACGTTTCTCTTCCTGCTCCTTTGCTATTGTTTCATCCGTCAAAAAGCGGTCGTCGTCTGATTTGTTGGAGAATAAGTCTCCAGAATCTTATTGACTGCTGTGTTGTATTTCCAAGGACAAGGCAATAGATTTTCATCAGAGCAGCTTTGGTAAAGTAATCCACAATCATGGGACTCTTTCACAAGACACTAGTTTTATGAAAACCGTGTGCCGATGAGCACACAGTGTTTTGTGTTTATCTAAAAGGACATGTTTGTACACGGATAATGTGGGTTTCCTTAAAAGAACATCTTTTTTTGAAAATATGGATTTTGTCTCTGCACACAGCTGAGAATCAACCAAGCAAATCTGAAGCATATTCATTGCCTCACATTATGGAAATGAAAGCAGACAATTCAGTATTCCCACATTAGCATATGTAAAGAACCACACTCAGAGAGGTACGAACATTTTAACCTAATTTGAAACACAAGAGATCAAAGTGAAAGCAATATGGTGCTTTATGACGTTTTGAGAGCCATTCAGCACAACCGGGGGCAGTCCTCGTCTTCTCCCTCAGGTCTGCTTCCTCACCCGAGCCGATTTAGTAATGAATGTTATTGCACATACCCCGGTGATGGATTCTTGACCTCAGTCGAGGAGGATTTTCTGGGCCTGTTTTGAGAATGACTGTGGAGCAACGCGCTGGAAGGAGCCGTAGGGTCAAGCCTTTAGCATTTATTATCCTCCCGCGCCAGAAAACACAACTCTTTTAGACATCCTAAACATAGCACGCCGGACACATGGGCTGACAACTTCACTTAGGAACAGCAAATCAAACAGGCTTGTTAATGCAGCTGCTGAAAACAGTCCCATTAGGAGCAGTCACTCCTATTCTTTGCTTTTATTTTAATCTCTTGTACTTGCCTCTCCCTATTGGGCATGGGAAGAAAAAATAACAAAAAGTAAAACTGAAATAAATTACAGGCTTAGAACTCCTTGATGGAGCGCATGTCTGACTCATTTCATGCCAGAGTTTTACACTAAAATCATTTCATGTAGAGAAATGAAAGAATGTGGAGAGAGCTGAATCTAAATAAATAATTTTAAGCAAAAATCTTGCACAATCTCTGTTCGCAACGAGTGTTCCAGGATCAGTCTCAATTACTACCACACAAAATTTTAAATCATTATTTACCTTTGGCATGACACTGAACCTCTACTGCCTCTGATGTGTCCCATCAGTGTATAAATGTGATTTAAATCGCTGAAATCCTTAGAATGATTTATCTAGATTAGCTTTGTAGAGAGACTTAGTGGAACGCTGTGTGAATGAGGGCACAGATTGTAGTGTAAACTGCTTTGAGCATCCTGTTTGGATAGAAAGGCACTATGTAAGTAGGCCTACAGTCCATTCGCCATATTTGTAAAACTAATCAGTGGCGCCTCCAGAAGCTTTTTAATTGGGGGGCTTTGTGGGGGGCCACTGAAAATTCTGAGGTGGCACCAAAACCAAAAGCCAGAACAGAATTTTAGGAGATTTGTCATGTTGTTATATTTAGTTTAATTGATAATAAGAAATCACCCTCTCATGTACAGTACATACAGTGGGTCTACTTTTTTGTTTGTTAGCTTTTGCATATAATTATTTCTTGCTGAGTGAAGCACTGAAAAATGTTTAAAAATAATAAAAAAATAAATTACTTGAGTGAAACACTGACACTACTGAACTTACTGCTCCAAAATTTAAGATGCTGCATCCTTACGTGGAGGACAATAGCTTTAGACTATATCTTATTTATGTTGATGCAGTCCTAATCCTAAATAATTAGACACTGGGAAAGAAAACATTGCAAAAATTAGAAATAAAAATCTCATGAGTACTTCCATGACCCCATCGCTGAAAACCCTGTGTTATAGTGTTATAGTGTTATAGTGTTAAAGTTATGTCTTTAAACAATGATTAATGTGAATCCAATATGTGGCAAATGTGAAGGGAAGCAGAAAATAATGTGTTTGAGTGAACATTCAGTGAGCACACCAGCTGCTCTGCTTCACTCATAGTCTACCTGCATTTTGGTAAAGAGAAGGACCTGCTAGGCAGGTCATACGGCCCTGACATGTTCGCTCTGTCAGGTTCACAGTAATTGGCTGAGAGCCTATTATTGCTGTAGCCTTTGCAATAATTTTACAACACTGCAGCTCCTGATGATTACAGTCACCGACTAATGCCATATGTATATGCATGTGTGTGTGCATGTGGACATTTTTTGGTACATCATGTCCACATGCGCACACACATGCATATACATATGGATGTGTGTGCATGTGTGTATGCATGTGTGTATGCATGTGTGTGCGCATGTGGACATGTTTTTGGTACATCATGGTGACCATTTTCCAGAAAAACACAGCCTTGTGGGGATCCAGTGCTCCTTATGGGGACCAAAGCCTGGTCCCCATGATTGGGGGGTTAGGTTTAGGACCAAGATGTGAAATGAGTTTAGGCTAGATTTAGATTTAGGGTCAGGTGGTGGTTAGGTTTAGGGTAAAGGGTCAGGGTTAGGCTATAGAAATGACTGAAAAATGAATGGAAGTCAATGCAAAGTCCCCATGAGGATAGATAAAAGAACTTTTGTGTGTGTGTGTGTGTGTGTGTGTGTGTGTG
>NW_013952621.1:569715-571208 GCF_001266775.1 Austrofundulus limnaeus
TGTGTGTGTGTGTGTGTGTGTGTGTGTGTGTGTGTGTGTGTGTGTAGTGAGGACCTTGCGCTGTCTCTCCATCAGTTTGTGGGTCCCAGACTGTAAAACGTTAAAGACTCCTGAGCTAGAGGAAATTAAAAATGGACACCAAGCAAAAGCTCAGGACTCAGGAGAATAAAACTGTCTAGCCTAGGGTGGGGGGTGGGGTGGGGGGGGCAGTGAAAACAGTGATCTAGTTCCAGCCATTTTCTGTTTCTTTTGTTTTCTTTGTACAAGTTCAGCTGCCTGTGGTGGCAATCTTTAATTGGGCTGAATCCAAAACTTAATCAGTTATAGATGTTCATCCAATGATTGCTTTATGCAAGCTCAATTTCTGTGGTTCATGAAATATTTTGGTAACAGACACACACAGAGATACAAACGTTTGGAGGCAGACTATAAATATGTTCCCTGAACCACTTATTAAAGACATTTCTCTCCCCGACTCACGGCTGGAAAAGGATATCGCATCGGATTAAAGTGGAAAAAGGAAAGAGAAGAAGAAAAAAAATGTGTAATAGATTGTTCAGTTTCATATTTCTCAGCCATGTCAAGCTCCATCAGGCTCGTTTGAGTCATTATGCATTCTCATTACGGCTCAGCAGAAGTTTCCCATCTGGAGAAGCAATGTCCCTGTTTACCGTCCTCTTGTCCTTCTATTTCAAACCCCATAGATGTCCTCTGAGGCCTAAATGAGCTGGAAGACTAAAAGAGCACTGTGCGGTGTTACACAATGCCGAGCAAAAATTAGCTTTCTTTCCCCTCATTATGCTTCCTCGCTTTATGGGAAGTAGAAAACAAAAGACGACATATGTAATTACTGCATGAGTAAAGCGTAAACACGAGGCAGTGCCTTCGGCAGAAGGCTAATTGTAACTTTCCCCTCCTCCTCCTCCTCCTTCAGTGCCTGAGTTATGTGATAGCTCATGGTGAGACCCCAGAACATGCATATGTGCTAACATGCTAGCACACACACCCACACAGATGCTTCCATGCTGCGTGTGCACCCGGAGAAAATTTCAATTCTTCAACAAAAAAAATAAAAGGTTTTCCCTGCGGTATTTATCTCCTTTTATTGCCTTTGTAAATAAAAAAAAGGCCTAGCATTCCTAGAAAGAATGCCTATCACCCACCACTTTTCATTGCCAGATCTTTTCATCTTATAAATGTTAAGACATGTCTTTGTCAAATCCCATGAGATGAGTTGTCTCTCAAAGTAGAGCATTTGAACGTTTATCTGAACTACCACAAAAATTAACTCAATATCTAAAACCTGTCTGAGTTAGTTGTTTTTGTGTTGGTTTATGTCAACTAGCTGTGCATCGATCTTGAATTGGATTGGTTTCAAATTACTTGTAGATTTACAAACAATGGGCCTCATGCAAGAACCGTTCGTACGCACAGATTTGTTCTTAAATTGTGCGTACGAGTGATTTAGGAGAATTTGTGGCATTCACCAATGT
>NW_013952621.1:572255-578142 GCF_001266775.1 Austrofundulus limnaeus
TTCTGTTATATGCTACCTTTAATGGGCAATCTCCCCCCAACACACACAAAAAACATACAGTACATATACAGTATTTTTGAATGTCCGGCCCCGAGCTGTTGGCTTTGAATAACCACGGCCCCCGGAGCATTATAGTTGAATAGCCCTGTCCTGAGTTTTGCTTTAAACCGAAATGCTGGCAGTTCAAGAGATATTTTGCTAACAGACAGAAAGTAGTTCCCACGACGGTACATACATCATGTACTGGTGATAGTGGAGGAAAAAACTAGCATTTTCACACAATTATCTGCACTTTTAACCTCTTACATAAAAAATGTAACAAGTAGAAAGCAATTATTCCTATTTCATTTTTGCTTGTTTTCGTTCTGGCTTGTTAGTGTTAAAAAATAAATCTAAACCTATGCAGATAAAACACGCCTCCAGATCAACTGAATTTAACTGTGGTTGGATGAGAAGTATAATTTATACCATTCTAACAACCGATTGGTTTGTATGTGATCCATCATCACTCCTGCACATGACACAAATCATGTCACACTCCAGCAGGACATAACAACAATATATGATGAATACACAAGATGACCATGGAAGAGATGTAGTTTTGTGAGGTCATCTCCCAATAATATTTTGGGATTGGAACCACTCAATAGTTTTACTTTGAATACATTTTATATCACAAACTATCTTTTACCAATTTTATGGTAAGATACTTGTACTTTCACTCAAATATCACTTTAAGGTATTTTATTCAACAATGAGCATTGATGAGTGTGGCTGGCTAATATCCAGAGGAAACACATCCTGTCTAATGCAACACAGGTTTGCTTTAATCAGTTTATTAGCAGTAAGGACTTTTTCAAATGTTTCTAAAATAACAAAACTGATCCAGACGGTCTGTCAACCAGAAAATAGACTCTGAACACCAAGTTATACATCTAGCTACACACATTTCTGTAACATTCTTGTAAAATTGTTTTCAGCTATTTAAATTCATTCAAATTTCGAGATTAGAAATAAAGACCAATGTAGTATTACATCTAAAAGCAAAAATATTAGCTACATTAATGAACAACACCAGTTACTTAAGGCCTCTGCATGCTCCATGTGAACTGCCTAAATCAGCTCTCGTTGTTGTAATTTAATGGCAAAAATCTGCTGCCCATTCTTGTCACAACCTGCAGGGAGAACTGTTTACCCCTGCCTGTGTGTACTAACATCTTTAGAGCCACCATTGCTTTGGTTGAACTTGTCCAAAGATCATGCTTTCTCCATCTTGTACTTATTTTGATAATTAGAAAATTTACAATGTTGATGTGTGTGACTTCTGGGTGCGAGTCCAAAATGGCACACCTTTTACCTTATTCCTATAGATCAGTCCGAATAGTAAATGTTTCTTTCATAGTGTTTTAAGGACACACTATTAATGTGTCTCCATTATGCGCCCCAGCATTTGACAAAGCCGTAGCTCATGAAAAGTTTTTTAATAAAAAGCCATAAAAAAGCTTCTGTAATGCTGTGTTCACAGACCACGTGTTTCACTAGCACACTCTCGACACGAGACATTAAGGTACAACTGGTTTCCGGTCCGGTCTTGTGGGAACCATTGCCTCGAACAGTTAATGGCAAAGTTTTAAGCAAAGATGTTGCGCAATATATTAGCGCTTGGACTATGTGTTGGGCATGGTGCTGCACTACTGCCACACATATTTTCAGCTCATAAACTGTAAAACTGCCTAACAAATAAAAAGATACAATAAAAAACAATAAAAAGAGACAAAGTATACGTGACTCAGGTGCTGTTCCCTCAGTCATGTGAGAGTCATTTAGTTGTGCACTTTGTCTAAATAAAAAGAGACGCTGAAGCTTTTTTTTTTAAACAGATCATACTTGCCAGTCAGTGCCTTAAAGCTTCTTTTGGCAGCTAAAAGCACAACACTACAGCCATGAATGGCATCCCAGCCTTGGACTGCACACAGATCATTCCACACATTACTCCCTTCAGCTCCCCTTTTGATGTGTCAGACGAAGAACCAGCCACTGTTTTTTATTGCTCACTCTGCAGAGAGAGGGATGTACATGTACTGGATGAGTGTGCGTTTGTGTGTGTGTCTGTGTGTGTGTGCCACAGAGTGTTTGCTCTTCAAAGGCAGCAAAGAGGCTGCGCTACTTAAGGCCTATTAAACCTGGAGCTCTGTTCATTGTAGCTGGGAGAGGCAGCGCTGCATGCTGAGGCAGACAAAACGGTGAACACGTACCTTTGAACTGGAGTCATGAGGGAGCTCACATTTTCACAAGTGCTGCAGAACTGAAAACAATGTTTTACCAAGTCCCTTGACATGTGTGTGCTTCCCCACCCCCTTCCTGCTGAGGGCCGGCTAACAGAGATTCTGCTAGGACTGTGCCCTGATGGTGTGATATTACAAGCCCACAGTACATAATCCGACATAGTGCAAGTTATTAAAATATGACCATAGCAGCTCCCCGAGGCAATATAACTTGCACATAAACTGTCTCTCTCTATATAACACACACGCACTTAAGATATGGTATGGAATCCTATTACACAAATGCAAGCAGTCTCTCTCTCTCTCCTTTCTATTTCAGGGATGAACACTCACCATTTTATCTAAAGCTGGAAACAAGTTCATTTCCCAAAGTGGCAACTTTACCCCCAAATCAATACCTAAAGCAGGAGGTGTCAAACTCAGTTACATGGTTGGGCTAAAATGAAACACTCCAAGTAAGATATTAAAACATTTACAACTTTTCTCACAATTTTATGTCTCCAACCAGTTCTTAACAATCACAGCCCAGTGAGCCTTAACAGCTTTGATGAAAGTTCTCAAAATATTTCAGAGATATATTTCATTCCATCACCAAAATTTGAACTGCTTGATTGCCTTTAATTTTGCATCAACATGGTTGTTCTGGAAGAAATATGATATTATTGATGGAAATGCCCCCAGACTGCTATAGCTAGCTAATTATGAAATTCTATGTAAATAACTGTGTAACGCAAAATCGACTATGGTGCAGTAGTAGCAGCTGGTGGATATGTCTGATGGACTAATTTTGAAACAGCAAACATGTAGCCTGGTTAAAACCAGACCCTCGTCCTTCACTTTGCTTCATACGAGGGTCTGGACTTGATGCATAGTGAAGTGATTCTTGAAGGAGGCGTGGCCTCTGCTGAAGTTTAAAATGATTGGATCAGTTGGCTGCGACGTATGTCGCTGTGACGGAGGCTAAGCTAAGAAGCTAAGTGGAAATTGCCCAACCCTACTGAGAGGAGAGAAGTACCGAGCCAAATGAGACGACTTCAAATGAGAGCTGCTGCTTTGTCAGACAAATTTATTTTAATTTGGAAGCCTTATCAACACAGACTGGCTTCATTCACTGCCTCCACTGCCGTATGCTAAAATAACTAGCAGACACTGCGCAGAACATCGACGTCATTCAAAACTCCACCTTCTGTTTGCTGATTGGCCCAGGTAAAATAAACTACAAGCAGACTGTGCAGAAAATTGACGTTCTCTTCTCTGATTGGCCCGGCTAAAAATCTGCCATAGAAATCCATCTCAATGGGAGAAATCCCAGACGGAGCAGTGAAGAGAAACTAGAATTGAGTGGAGCTGCGTAGGAAGGCAAGGGCCAGGCTAGCAAACATGTAAAGTAGAAAAAGATTTGTTAGCTACACTTGCTGTTCGCCAATCCTTTCACTGAAACCTGGTCACAGAAAAACTTTGTTTTGCTGCTTTTTCTTTTGCTGGGTTTGAACATCCTTTGAATTCACCTCCAACCTCTTCACTTCCAGTTTTTCTTCCAAAGACATTGAGGACAACAGGTGAGAAATTAAATAGTCCACCTCGTCTGTTAATCTTGCTCACGTCGTACCTACTCAGTCTACGACAAATCACACCCACAAACTCTCACGCTCGAGGAGAGTCATCGTCCTTTCACCCTCATGAAAGGGGCTGTGGACAGTTAGTTGGAAAAATTTCCTCGAGACTGTTTGGCACCAGTTTTGTTGTGAATTTCCCAAAATGTTATATATTTTTAATTTGTTTATCAGTTATTGTAACATTTTTTTTATCCGCTTAGTCCTACTACATAAACCAGCCATCCCTGCTGTGGTGAACAGTTTTAAATCAGCTTGTGTATAAAACACTTTCAAATGGAGTTTTAAGATGAAAACCACTCCTGCTGGTCTTCACCTCACTCAAACTAGCCATTAACGCATCAGCCTGGTCAAAATAAAACATTAATTTCTACAAATTTAAGTTGCTCAAAGAGCTGTCTATGAAGAAGAAGAAAAGAATGGTCAGTAACCTTTCCTCAGAGCTTCACTTCGAAAGATCTGAAGTGAGTTTAGTATTTTCACCATCACCATCTTTGCACTTTGTTACACTGAAAGTTGAAAAAAAGAAATTGCTCCATTTTGCATTATTTACTTTAGAATTTAATGTTTGATCAGGGAATCACATCAAGTTTAACTTTAGCATGTTTCTGTTGCAGCTCCAAAAAATCTTGAGAATTTGCGTCTAGTTGTGCTCATTAGCCAGGCTAACTTTATTTAGTAATACAAGCAAATAACAACAAATTTGTCTGCTTTTTATATTTTCCTGACGGATGACAAGGAGTGAAAATATTTATTATTACAGCTCTCACCATTTTTCATGCACAAAGCAGCCATGTTGGATTTTGAGGTCAGAGTTGGTCAACCATTTGTAAGAGTTCAATCTTACAATTCTTATAACAACGTCATAAGATTAATTCATTTAGCAAGGGATCTCTTTTATTTTGGGTAATCATTCCTCCAGTGCAAAAATGAATGGACACAAGAAGTGGCTCTCAGTCAGTGAATGTTGATTTGATCCATAAATATGTGTGCGATCATTTATTTTACAAATCATACAGAATCACAAGAGTACACTTGATTGTGAAAATCAATTTCCTATAAAAGTTTAGAACCGACAATAATAAGCTTCTAGCTTCTTAAATTGTCAACAAACACTTAAACAGAACAAAAATGTCAGCTTAGATGTGAAATATCAGACATTTGAGGCAATTATCTTAGGGTTGGCAAGGAAGAGTTTAAGAAAAAGGAGGAAAGTAAGGTGTTAGCTTTCCTATACTTTTATCTTAAATAATGTGGGTTTCAACCAGAAGGGCGAAGCGTTTTGTGCTCGGCTTCGGTCAGACAGCAAGTTCAAAACACAGCCAGCTTCTTTACCTTGAGATGATGTTCTGTCACCTGCCAGGTATGTCGGGGCGTCTGCTGAGAGAATCCGCTTAGGACAGTCCAGTAGAGTGACCCTCAGGCGTGTTTTCCAGACTCGCTTTGCGTCCACGTCAAGCCGTGGAAAAAAAAAAGCAAAGCCTCTACTGGAACCCAGTTCCCCATTGGCGTGAAGGGCTGAAAACCTGTCACAGCTTAGCTTTTGACTCCCAGAGAGTCTAGCTGTCAGAGTGACTGACGGCGGTCGGTCACTTAATGCTTACACTCTGTTTTTCCGTGTTTTGTTTCGTTTCTGGATACAGCAATGAGATTGAGTGAGATGCACTGTGTAGAAAAAAGTCTGAAAATCAAACCTATCCTAACCTGCAGGGTGGTCTGTGCAGCACTGGATTCATCTCAACAGCTCGTTCCAAAATAAAAAGGACTGGTTTTGTCTGCGAGTCCTGCAGTAATGATAGATGTGTCCATATTGGATTCATTTATAGAGTGGGAGAGGACACTATTGTTAGGCCATAATTCAGACAACCTGCTTCTTTCAACTATTGCAGATGGGACTCCCGGGAGAACACTACTACAGTCATCTGCTTTAAGTGTGTGATCACATCCACGTGCACACACACACACACACACACACACACACACACACAC
>NW_013952621.1:579458-588234 GCF_001266775.1 Austrofundulus limnaeus
TGTGTGTGTGTGTGTGTGTGTGTGTGTGTGTGAGGGAAGGAGACATGCCATTACTGCTGCAGGGGCAACTGAAGCGGGACAGTTTGCTAATCTCTACAGTTACCTGACATGAAATGAGTGTCATTCTATGCTGGCAGCAGAAATCGGGGCCAAATGAACACCTTTGCGACGGCTCTGCTTGCCGAGTTTATCAGTATTGTTTCTAATCTGCCCCATAATGAATCCAGAGTCAATTCCGCAGCTCATACCTGACTGATTAAAGTGTGCGCGCACGTCCGTGTGTGTGAATATTTGTCTGCGACGGCTGCAGGGCTGACACATCTCTCTCTATGAAATCAGTGCCTGTCATGGGAGCCAGCTGTATCGATAAAAGGAAGCTGTGCTTTGCTAAAATATAATTTCTTGCGAAAGCTCGGGCAATAAATGGTAATATCGCTGCTGATGAAGCTCATTTCGTCTGAGCCTGTACCTTGGGATTTAATCAAAAATCCTCTAGCTGTTCACTTGTGAGAGTTGTGATCAGGCTCTCCATTCCAGAGGAATACATTATAATGATTTTTCTAATGAAGACATATTGCACATTCTCCAACTAGCCATTGAGGCTTTAATCAAAGAATAAATGAACTAACAACAGCTAATAATCTCCCGCCGGACCACTTCATTCTCCTTTATGGTGAAGGCCTCAAAGCTAAATGCAGGTAAAGGTTGCGCTGAGATGAAACGTTGCATTATTTACAGCCAGATGAGTGCGGTAAGACACACTGAAAGGAGATGCTCCCTCCTGTGCGCGCTCCTCGCAGCTCGTATTTCACGCGCCGCTATCAAGAAGTGCCAAATAAAATGTCCGCAGTCAAATTTTACAGAGCAGTAAAGGGTAGGCGGTGAAACACATGGTGTGTTGACTGCTTTCGCAACAGTGTGGTGATTCCGGAGTGATGGAGGATGCCATTAACAGCATCATTAATGGCCCAAGTCAAGGTCTTTGTAATCAAATGAATCCGCTCAACAGTCTAACTTAGCTTAAACAAACAGTGCAAACTGCGGCGATAGCACAGGCGCAGCCGGCAGTGCGTTCCTCCCGAGCGGTCTCTGATTAATCGCACGGAAATCTTTGCACGCTAGGTCACCCACCTCTGCTGCTTTTGGCAACAGCGAAGCCATTCGATGGCTCAAAGAAAGCCGGTATTTATCATCTCACCAAGTACAGGCTCTTTTTTTTTTCTTTACAAACGTAGGACAAGTCAATCCATTCTAGCTAAAACTGTTTGAGTTGGCCCCGCCGCACTGGTTTTTAAAAAGATATTTAGCGATCTGGAGAGAGGTTTCACTTTTCCAACTCAACATCCAAAGTAAACCTTTTCATTTCCAATGATGCAGAGTCAGGAAGGCAGGGGCCAAGAGTGCCGCTGCTAAAAATAAATAAATAAATTTAAAAAAATGAATCAAGCCCTGTGGAGGAGAAACAGGAAAAAGCATTCCTCAAATTAGACAAATCCTTACCCCTCCCCAACCTCAGCTTGATGCCGGCACTCCCTGGCTGTGATATGGCCAGCGTCCATGTTTCATGAGAAGCCAAGGCAAATTTAGAGCAGATAACGCTGGCCAGGCCTGTTCTAGTCAACCACTGTGTTACCAGAGCTCTTATGGGAGCAAATGTGCTTTCGTTGCAGGACACAACAACAAAGCAAAGCTAGTCGTTTCTTGTTGTTGGTTTTTTTCCTCCTCCTGACAGGTTTGAGCTGCTTGCCCTGACTGAAGAAGACAGAACGGGGAGACTTTTATGTGTGGTGTCTCAATCCAAGCTGCTCTGCCTGTAGGGGGGGTGGACACCGAGCCAATCTGGCCCTTTCATGGAGACAGTGCTGGGTTTAATTATCCCCAGCTGTGCCTCATCTCCCTCCCCAGCTGGGCTCTGTGCCCCAGTGTCCTCTGCAAGTATGCCACATTCACAGCAGAGTCAAGGTGAGGCACAGATATGCGTACACACACGCACACACATGCCGAGGTGGTGCCGAGTGACATGCAAGCCACACAGAGAGACTCTCCACACAAGGATCAATAGGAACAGACTGAAATACATGAACACCTGTGTGGTTTAATTCAATCATCTTGCAAGCAGCCAGTGCTTTTCAGCTTTTCTTTTTATCAGAGTTGAAATGTTGATTTAAAGCTACTCCTCATGGTAACATCATGAAGACAAGGGGAAAAAAGGAAGTCAGAAGGTAAGAAATAAAATCTGCACAGTTTTTTCTCTTAATCAATGAGCAATCCAAATAAAAAAAATCAATGGTTGTCCTTCAATTAAAAATGTTGCAAACACAATTTGTGACCAAACTGTGTGTGTTTAACAGACACAGCTGAAGTGGCTGAAAATAGGTCAACGGTGGCGACAATCTTGGAAGAGTTGTTTGGAAGATGTCTGATAGTTTAGATGTATTGGTACATGTTTACTTTACTACTATTCTCAGGTTTGCTAAGTAAATAATGCAGAAAAAGATTGGTTGAAACATTAAACTTGCAGGTTAAATCTGGTTCACGGACTCAGAGGTGGTTTACGGATTTGTGGTTAATCTGAATCACTAAAGTGATCCGCTTCACTTGGGTTTTGTGTCTTTCACGATGCAACATGCCCACCAAAATAAAATGGTATTGCAGTGGATTTTTAGGATCCACAGTTGCATTAATCAGAGATTTTTAATTTTTTACAGTTTCACACCAATAAATGGAGACCTTGGACTTGTGCATCCTGGTTCAGATCTGGATCATTGTAGTCTAGAAGGAGTTCTATACATTTGAATGCCAAGCTCTGTATTTATGGCACTTTGTTGATCCCTGTTATTTATTCTTGACAGTTCTTTTTCCACATCTCTCTCTGTTTAGAATCAGATTCACTCATATTTTCATCTAAACATCTTCTCTAAGATTCATCACTTGTCTGATTGTGTCATATGATGAAAGCGAGTCAAGCTTCCTTGGTGTTCGAGGTTTTAGTTAGCTTTGAGTGTATTTGCACATTTCTGAATTGCCTATTGTAGCAACTTCCCAAGTATCTAGCAGAAACAACAAAGATACACTTGCCTGACGTCACTATAATTTTGACACACATAGACTTACAATAAGGAAGTACTTTTCCCCCTTGAATCACGGTGTCAATTTACAGCCAATAACAAAGACTTGATGCCAAGCCAAGCTGAAAAGGACAACTAACCAGAACAACTCATTTCCACAGTAATAAACATCTCTAACAGCCATAAACGTGCACACACGTATTTACCACAAGGTTACCCAACATTCCTCACAGCACACAGCCTCCCTGAGACGTTTCAACATCAATGTATCTGGAAAACTACTTATAACTGTTTCAAACTGCAGCTTTTTCATGTCGTTCAGGAAAAGCTTTCATACGTTTGGGATGAAGATAGAAGTGTGACGGGACACGGCTTAAACATTTGGTGTTTGGTGGAATTATGAAATCATTACGCTTTGGGAGAAAAAACCCCGCCCAAACCACCTCAAGTTCAGCCCAAACCACAGTATAAAAGCAACTCATTCCACAGCTTTGACATGTCAAATCCTCACTCCCTCCCATTCCTGTCAGCTCTTTATCTGCATCTTTCAGTGATGCTTAGTGGGGGGGTTGTATGGTTTCCACAGAAAGCTCACACACCTGGTAAAAACTGCCCAAAACTATAGCAATAACTGTTGAAGTCATTTCTGTTTGTTAGCAAAACATCTCAAACCACTGGAGTAAATTTATTAAAAAATTTGAAAAGTGTTATTAATAAATATTACATTTATAATTTAACTTTTAAAGTTAATCCATTTCAATATGAACACCACAGCTAATAAACATAGCCTACACCCAAAAAATGGATCTCTGTTGGTTTAAAAGAGACATACCATGCTTTTAAATCCTTTTTTTCACATTTGAATCCTTTAGTTGGGGTCTATAGGATTGTTTTGAATTGTAAGGCCTGCATCAGCCCACCCCAGCATCACACAGCTCAGCTTTACTCTACTTCGGCCCAGGTTTTGTACAGAGCCGTGCTTTAGAGGAGAAGGCAAGATGACAGAGAACAGAGATCTAATGTTGGCTTGTTGTTGTAGCGTGTTACTGTTGTTTTGTAGTTAAAGGGATCCACGATTAGTTGTAACATCACACTTTATTTGATAAACATATATTTAAACTGTAAAATAAAGACTGTAAAAATACTGTAGGCTGTTTAGTTTTGTAAAAATTTTAAAATATATTTTAACACGGACGGCGCCATTTTATTTACATGCAAAGCATTCTGGGTAAATGATTACATAAACTAGGTCGTCGGTGCGAGGCTGCTAGCGAGCTATATCCACCCTGAAGATTAATCTTGGACAATATCTGATGATCGACTCTTTTAAATGAAACCAGAGAGCGTTGACAGAGAGGAGAAGGTAGAAATGACTCAGYCTGBAACTGAAAATATRGATGGAGGACAACAGAGCTGCTTCATGGAAGAAGAACCTCAGCTTAGCCTGTTAGCCTTCACGCTAGCCCTCACGCTATATTGCCCTATATGTATTAGCCCAGCGCTAGTGCGACAAACAAGCTAAACTGAGGTCCTCCATCCATATTTTCAGTTACAGGCTGAGTCATTTTTGTGTTCCCCTCTCTGTCGTGGATGGAGGACCTCCGTGACAAGAGGAGAATGTGTAGCACTGAGCTAATACATATATATGGTGATAGCGTCTGGGCTAACGCTAAAGCTAACAGTCTAAGCTGAGGTTCTTCTTCCATGAAGCAGCTCTGTTGTCCTCCATCTATATTTTCAATTACAGGCTGAGTTATTTCTACCTTCTCCTCTCTGTCAACGCTCTCTGGTTTCATTTAAAAGAGCCGATCATCAGATATTTTCCAAGATTAACCTTCAGGATGGATATAGCTCGCTAGCAGCCTCACATCAATGACCTAGTTGATGTCATCATTTACCCAGAATGCTTTGCGTGTAAATAAAATGGCCCCGTCCGTGTAATATAGTTTTAAACTTTTAGTTTAAAAATCATAAAAACTGAACATCCTGCAGTATTTTTACAGTCTTTATTTTCACAGTTAAAGTATATATTTATCATATAAAGTCTAATGTTACAACTAATCAGGGATCCCTTTAAACTTAAATGAAAAAAAAAACTGTGCAGTCGCTGCAAACAATTCAACCAATCATTGAGCAGCAGTAGCTGACATCAAATCAGGCTGGTCTGATTGGAACCACAGCTTTCCAGGTTCCAGAAAATGGGCCATAAGGGTTTTTAATGCAAAAATACCAAACTCGGGTTTGAACCCAGGCCGGACCATGCTGTGCAAACACACCTTATATAAAGTGGAACTCCAATGTCTGAAATCCACCTTATTGTAACTTTTCAGAACTTCATTTCATTGGACTGATTTATGAGATTTTTTTCCAAACAGACTAATCTAACCCATCCTTACAGAGTGACTGAACTATTCAGAGGAGTTTACACTACATTCACACTGCAGGTCTTGATGCGGCCTTGCGATTTATTAATTATTTTTTTAATTTTTTGTGGATGTTCACATTATATTTTAATGGTGTACAGAAAAATGCTGGCAAGACAAAAGCTCAGAATTTCTTTGATTTATTTTTTTTTACCTCCAGAGTTACTCAGTGTAAACATATGACCAGTAAAAAAGAAAAAAACACTACAAGTGAGTAATTTTATTATCCTAAATGTGTCCCACTCCTCCACAGTTGTTGGTAAAATGCTCATTTTCAGCTCGTTTGCATTGTTGTTACAAACACTTTTCTGCTCCCATGTAGCCATGTCTTCTGGTTACAGAGATCTGAGCCAAAGCCCACAGGTTGGCTCCTCTGTCCTCTCTGGGTATATTTCCCTCATCTTCTCCAAGTCTGCAGCCAAATCCCTATCTTCTTTTGAGGATTTTCTTCTTTTTTCCCTGCTCTTCAGTATGCAAAATGCAGCTAAATCCAACAGAGATCAGGCAATTCACTCAGCTGGTCCAACAGAAACCACCTCCTTAAAGCCCTTGATGTTAAAGTTAGAATTTGTGTTTCACTGAATTTATTTATTATAAACTGCACAATTTTTGGTGCCTTTGTTTAAATGTTGACCCACTGTTTAATTTACTGTAGACGACACCAAACTGTTTTTAATCCCCAGTTTGTTTAAGAGTTTTGTGTCATCTGTTGGTAAAAATGAATAAATAAGCTCATTTTCAAGTCTATTTTCCATTTTTGGTTTTGAGGTTGTTGAGGCGTATCAGAACTTTGCATCTTGAGGTGAATCCTTCGATCTTTGGTTTATGAAGTCCTGTCTTTATTGTTGACAAGGAAACACGCACGCCTACATCCTGGAGAACATGCTTGACTTGATGAGCCACCATAAAGAGCTTTTATCTTGATTTTCATCCTCCCACCCACAAGACTCCAGCTCAGTCTGCAGGTTAATTCTCCTTTTGTCATTTTTATACACGCACACTGATGAATGGAATAATTTGCTGATTTTTTACTGTGACCTTTGGATTCTCGAATAGATTTGGGATTTTTGTTTGTTTTTTCTTATTACTGTTTTTTTTTTCTTGTTCTTAATGATCTGTTTACTTCTATTGACTGAATGTTCAACAGGAATATTTTGTACTTTTTTCTTTTGTACTTTTACAAAAAAAGAAAAAAAATCTTCAAAAACTTTGCAGGGTGCCAAAGAAGCTACTGCTCTCAAAATTCATAAAAGTATTTTTTGACATATTAGTTAATCCATTAATCTAAGCTGACAAAATGTTGACATTTTGAAAAGAAAGCTGCTACTTTTTAGAGTCATCATGGTAACCATACATGTCTCTAACTCCCTGACAGTGTGTCTGAAAACACAGGTAGATAGAAACATATGAAGGTGACACATTAATACCTTAATAGAAACACAGTAAAAGGCAAACCTCAAACAGTCACTATGCAAAAACTATAGGCTGCAATATGAGTAAAGGTTTTACAAAAAATATTAAATTCTGTAAAATTTAGACAACTTAAAAGTTGTAGATTTTATGATATCCACCAAAAAAATCACAACACCTGAACTGTGATAGAGTAAAAACAATAGAAGTGATATCAAAATGCAGGTTCTATAAAGTCGTTTTTTATATAAACAGTTAAAATCTTTAATGTTTCTGCTGTGTAACAGAAGTTGGGTTTTCATACTCATTTAATTTTTGTTATGCCAGAGGGAGTCTTCGTTTTTAATATTTTTGTTCATTTTTGTCACTGAAGTGCAACCAAAGTTCATACCAGGACCATCCCATAGCAGAAGTGTAACTAAGTACATTTACTGTACTTTGTTTCAACGCTTCAGTACTTTTTTTTTGAGGATTTGTAATGTTTTTATTGTAACTTTTACTCTGTCATATTAAAAACCCAAAAATGATACTTTTACTTCTTTACTTTAAAATTTAACACCTAGTCACACGTTACAAATTTAAACATGACTTGAACTCATCRTGAAAAGAGTTGTTTATGTACCCTAAATCTGAAGAGATTTCACTAAATTGAGTTGAGTAAATGTAAAGCAGTTTGTTCGATTTACTCAGCTTGGTTTGGTCACTTAACACTTCATTTCTTAGAATGTGTGTAAAAATGTGATAACTTTTATTTTCCAGATTGTTGTGGACAATATTCTCACATATTTCTTGCTGCATGTTGGGTATTTTGAGCAATAACATTATCCAGGATTTTGTATTTATATTACTATGCTTTCTAGCATAAAATCCAACTCCCTAATGCCTAACTTTAATTGTCCGTATCTTTTATGGCTGTCAATTATTTCTTCCCGCTGTTCACACCTGACACAAAAAGTATTTACAGTTTTGGGGGAAAAAAACACAGCCCTGCAGCCAAGAGATCCTGATCTTTACCTGACCTCTGCAAAGTTGTTCAACTATATATTTATTCCTATTTTTGGCTCATTTAGCCAAAGCCATTCAAACCATTACAGTAAAGCGCTTTTAGCCACGGATATGGCTTCCAATAAGGACAGCGAGGGCATTTCTGTGAAATTTGATAGTTGGATTTTATAGAGCTGAGAATATCGAGCCAAAAGACTCATTATTTTCCCATCTGAGTGGTATTAAAATTGATTTCCAGTGTATATCTTCATAAAGGGAAATCAAATTAGGCATGCTGCACAGAGATCAAATCAGCAGCATACATACTTATACATACAGTTCTGTGGTAAAAATTTGTTTCGGGGAAAGTCTAAAGCGTAAACTTGCTGCGACTCGGCGTAGGAAACACATCCCTGTGAGCCGCGTGTCGCACGTCACGTGAACGTTACCTGTGTTCGTGCAGCGCAGCTCGTCAATCATCTTCAGCTATGTTTGAGAGCGGGCCGTGTTTGTTGAGATAACAGAGCTGTGCTGCGCCACGCTGTTTCCAGAATGAGACAAATGCTTGTGAAAGCTGTCTCTGCGTGAGGCTTTAGCATGACCACTGCTCCGGCAGTTTTGATTGAACCCCAGTTTGACTGGGTTTGACTCGGTCCATCTGTGCAACCGTCCTTGGCCTCGGTTTAAGGTTCGGGCTGCAGAGGAGGGGGCGCAGAGTTATCACACTGAGAGGCTGTTAGGGTCATTACAACCCTCTGTTTCGATACCCCCCCCCCCCCCCCACTCCTTTTTTGTGTGATGGAAGCCAAATGTTGTACTGGAATCCTTATGTCTGTCTGTCTGTCTGTCTGTCTGTCTGTCTGTCTGTCTGTCTGTCTGTCTGTCTGTCTG
>NW_013952621.1:591107-595465 GCF_001266775.1 Austrofundulus limnaeus
ATTTCATGTCATTAGCACCTCTAGTAATATATTTACTGAGAAAAATGGTGACGTGTTCAATACTTATTTTACCCGCTGTAAGTTTTAGTTAAGGAAAATCAAGATGTTGATGCATTTGCCTCTGGTTTTCACTCATCATAAAGGTTGTTTTTTTGAGTCAAACAGTTTAAATGGCCCCTTTATGGACTGTTAGTTCTACAGACCACTTGAAAGACCCGCATCGCTCTGTTTTGTTTGCTTTCGCACCACCAGTAAATTATTGTGACTGCGTAACACTTGGCTGACAGCGTGGCTACATTAGTTATGCACATTGCACTAACCATCAGTAACAATAATAAGGACACCATTGTCGTAGCTGTGTATAGTGGGACATTGGTTTCTAGGCCACGTTTGATCCCTGCAAACATTAGTGTTTTTCTAATGTTGGTTGTGACAGATCAGCATGACAATAAAAACTTCTTTATATGAGCACAGCAGTGAATCTGTTGTAGTTTCTATGCCAGGTCACTAACTGGTGACACAAACAAAATCCCACGGATTTCAGTGAGACGAGCATGTGAGCAGACAGTTCTCTCAAGTCTTGAGCGTAACAACATTCACATCCAAAGTGGTGAATATATTAACGTACATGTTAGACCAAGGTGGAGGTGGGGTTGCTCCTACATGTTGAAAAAAGTGAGCAACACAAATACCTGTCTGTTATCCACCATTGTTTCTAATGTTGATCTACCTGAATAAACACAAAAAGATTATTGATTGCAGCTGTCCGTAGTGCACCTGGATAAAAAAATTCATTGTTGGAAAGAAAATGGCCGCTGTTTAAGTAGATGAAACACAGCAAAAATGCATGGTTTTCCCTAAAAATTGGTGTTGTGTAAACAGGGACTTTGAAAGAAATATTCAGACAAAAGGGCTTAGGGTGGGCAATCCTGGTCCTCAAGGACCGCAGCCCTGCATGTTTGACGTTTTTTCTTGCTCCAAGTTCTGCAGAAGCCTGATAATCACCATTTTTTCATTTATAGTATTTATTAATTTCATTTAAAAAAACAAAAACAAAACAGTACATACAACAAAACAATACAAATAAAATAAAATGAAAGGCAGCAGAAGACGAAAAATATCTTATATCTGCTCTTATTTACAAAAAAATACTAATTTCTAACAATAATAAACCAAATTATAAAACAAAACAAAAATTAACTCCTCAAACAGTGACTCATACAAATACAAATTAAACAATTTCATATTTCTTTAACAATTTTGCTTTGATGATTTTTWAAAGGAATTAATTGATCCAATGCTTTTATAATAATTTTCCAGATTATTCTACAGTCTTATACCTTTCAATGAAGTGCATCTGTCCTTCAAATTTGTTTGAATTTTTTGGTTTAACAAACATTTGTTGTCCCTTCAAATTATGGCAGCTTTCCCTCTTAACAAAATTTGATTGGATGGTTGAAGGTAATGAGCTTAATACATAACCTGCAGAATATATATGATATTCAGCCAACTCATAAAATTTTAATAATTTTAATTGATGAAACAATGTATTAGATGGGTGATAGTAATGCTTTCTTCTGATAATTCTTATGGCTCTTTTTTGTAAAATAAAAATAGGGTTAGTGATAGTTTTACATGCATTTCCCCAGACTTCTATACAATAAATCGTATGTGGAAAGATAATTGCATTATGTAATAGTGCTTTATCATTAAATAACTCCTTACCTTTATACAGTAAATGGTAAATGGACTGTACTTGTGTAGCGCCTTTCTACCCAACCAGGATACTCAAAGCGCTTCATACTACAACGGTACTGCAATAGATTTTGCCATTCATTTAAATTAGGTAGGTTGGAGCAGAGAAACAAGTAAAACATGCAGGGCTGTGGTCCTCAATGCCCACCCTTGGCTTAGAGGCAAAGATTCTGAGGATGTGTTTCAATTCAGGGGTTGCAGCCCACATAGGTTGTAGCCCACCGAGGCCACACCCATCAAAGCACGGGTAGGCTGAAACTAATGGCTGTTAAATGAGACAGTCTAGTCTTTGGATGACGTATGTTGATCACACACACTACCTCGTTATCATAGTGTTACGCCTTATATCACATCACCCATGAATGCCTAAAACTTGTGTTGGAACATGTATTCAAATGTCTTTTCACGGGAGGTATAACTTCCCAAAATTCATTGTAATTTTTAAAACGTTAAATACACCAGACAAGAATAATTTGGGTTTAACTCCAGTATTAACACTTGCCATTTAATTTTATTTAACATTTCATTGCAACATAGGTTTCATCAGCTAAATTGCGAAATAACAAATTCTTTGGTCTTCTGCAAATTTGTTTTTCCTGTAAAGTTTGCTGACAGTGCAATGAATCCTGAGATATTGTAGGCCATAAGGTATAGTCAGATGCAGTCTTCTTTTCTGTGAAAAAGAGCCCACAAAATGGGACATCCTTCGGCACGGTTCAGTGACGCAACCAGCCTACAAATACAGACTACAGAGAACGCAGCCCTAAATTAAGAACCATTATCTGATCAGTCTGCACCTGGTATAAAAGCAAATCATGGCAGACAGAGGTTTTTCTACTGTGACATGCAGCTCATTTAAAGCAAACAAATTAATAAAGACTACAATATATCCTATAGTGGCACACCTTTAATTTGGTCATTAGTGCACAAGCTAGATGAATAATGTCCAATAATGAGAACAAAAATCCAATACAAAGTCTCAAGCAATCTCACTTCACATAAATCAATTTTGTTATTTATTTAATCCATAAAGTTATATATATTCTTTTTATGCTAGACCAAACTTAACAGATGGTCATAAATGAAATACCTCTACTAATTACTCAGTCCCTTAAATAACAAATCTGTGCACCTACTGAATTAATTTTAATGATTATAAAGGCTTTAAAAGGTTCAGTGCAGTCTGTTGGCACTTATAATCACTCTGCCTGCTGCAACAGCACTAAAAGAAACAGGGTGCCACCCAAGTGTCACTTTTGTATTCTCATGGTTTCTGAATGCTGGTAATGGTGGATGTTGACATGCCTATGCAACACATTGGCAAAGGTTTGCAAGAACAGAATGTATTTTGTTGTGTATTTTAAAGTTGTGTAGGTTTTATTTCTTTAATCTAGAAATGTATTCAAGAGAATCAGAAAACCTATTTCCAGAACTTTCAGTTTGTGAGAAGAAACAAGAAAGCTGTTGGTCCTGAACTCTTGGCGGTATGGACACTAACAGCACACTCAAGATATGAGAACACAATACAGGTGATTGTGACGGACCAAGACCACACTTTACATTTTGAAAACTTTCCAAGAAAACAGGCCATCGACTCTAACAGCTTGTCATAGTAATCATCATCGCCACAGTGAGCAAACTCACGTGAAACGTTTGACAAACGTTTTACTCTGGATGTCCTGCCTGACACAACTTGAGCTCCAACACAGCCTCTGGATTATAGGCATTTTTGAATTGTAAGACCCGGCTCGGCTTGCCCCAGCCCCAGTCAGCCTGGCCTTGTCCTACTCTGGCCTTAGTTGTGTTTGCTTTGAGCAGAGTGCCGCCCCAACATGGCCTGGATCATAATATTTTGTAAAGATATATTTATTAAGAAGGAATAGCCATACAAAATCAACATCAAGTGTACAATACTACCTTCTGTTTTTTCTTTTTTCTTTGTGAAATCACAAAAAATAAACTCTGCCAATCAAAGATAGTGGGAGATCGATCCATCGTTCCAGTTCTGCTTTAGATTTATTAATTAATGACGTGTAATTCGTTTGGTAAATCTGATCATACGAGGAACTAATATTAATGCCGAGGTATGTAAAACCATCCGGGCACCATTCTGGATCACAATATTTAACACATGCAAATCTTATTTCATTTTATTTGTGGTGCAAAATTAGTGGACTACACCAAACTAAAAATAAATAAATGAAAGTACAGCGTGTAAGATTTGTTGGTTGATGGACATAAAAGGCAGACAGACTCAGATTTCTAACTGTATATTAATGTAAACAAAGGCAGGCTGGGCAGAAAACTTAAAAAACAAGATCTTAGGGAGACACAAGGGGAAAATGAGAAAATGCTCATTTGAGGAGTGGAGACATATACAGTATAAGCCAGAGGCTGATGAGGACATGGAAAGCAACTGGGCTGATTGGGGAGTGACAACAGGTGAGAGTGGCTGACTGAACAACAGAGCAGACTGAGGGAGGAAAAGAAAAAAGACACAGGAGACACTGAGGAACAGAAACAATGGGCCTCATGCAAGAACCGTTCGTACGCACAGATTTGTTCTTAAATTGTGCGTACGAGTGTTTTAGGAGAATTTGTGG
>NW_013952621.1:596690-605930 GCF_001266775.1 Austrofundulus limnaeus
CACACACACACACACACACACACACACACACTCACACACTCACACACACTTGTTTTTATATCCTTGTGGGGCCCGTCCATTGACTTCCATTCATTTTTTGGTAATTTTATATCCTGACCCTGACCACAAACCCAAAGGCTAACCTCACAGGTACCTACCTGACCCTAAAACTAACCTAAACTCAATTCACACCTTGGTCCTAAACCCAACCCTCACACCCAAAATCAGCCTCTGAAGTTGTGGGGCCAAGGCTTTGGGCCGCACAAGAAGCAACCGGACCCCACGAGGCTGCGTTTTCCTTAAAACTGGGCCCCACAATGTAGGAAAAACAAGGACACACACACACACACACACACACAGGTCAGTGAACCAATGAGCAACAGTAGCTGACGTTAAATCGGGCCCAGCAGGTTGGCTCGGATAGAACCATGGGTCTTGGGGTTCCAGATATTGGGATGAAACTGGGTCATAAGGGTAAGTGCAAACTAATATCTTGTATAAATTTTATCGCTGTTTTAGCACACAAATTTAATGGTGACAGGACCAAAAAGCAAGATAAACACTAAAAAATATGAACAAAAATGTTTATTGTTCAGTTTTTAGGGCTCAAGAAAACAGTGAACATGTACAGTATAAAATAGGCTGCCGCATAATTGTATTGGAGAGGGCACTTAAAAATATTTAAAGCCAATACATCTACAATTTGTATATTGACAGGAAGTGCAAGCACAGCAGGAAATTACAGTTTTTAAAAATATACAGAGTAGTAAAGAGCACACTGTAAATAATTTTTTGAAGCAACCTCTTTTTGGTCATTTCCAAAAATATCCTTGTAAACAAAACGTTTTCTAGAAATATTGTTACCCACACAGAAACATAAAAAAGTGGTAGTTCCTTTGCCAGGCCTGTGTGTGGAGCTGTAACTTGCCACACAGATGCACCAAAAACAGGAAGCAAGGTGTGCAGCATGAAGCTCACAAACTGGGTGCAAAATGTAAACACAAGAAGAAGAAAAAGGACACCATTGTGTCACACATTAGTTTAAAAGTGAGGCTATGACATCATCAAGTTTATCTACACAAACGAAAGGGTCTTAGGGGTTTTTAGTTTGGAACTTGTTATAAAACATATCTATTTGTGGCTCCTAAAACACAGTTTCCATTTAGAGGCTAGGCTGAAACGATAATATTTTGCATATGAACAAAACATTATTCTTGTGTGGATATCCCCTTGATCTCCAGAGTTTGGACTTCAAAGGCAAATGGAGCATGATATGGTGTCAAACTATAACATTTTACGAGCACTGACCTTATTCTTTCAATGTCGGAACTTAAAACACTTTTAAAATGTGATGTAGAAATGCGAGTGAAGCAGGTGAAGATAAGGAAGTGAAAAACAGGCGTCTCAGAGTTGGAACTGAACAAATCTTTTGGTTTGGATTTAGATTTTCTTTTCCGCTGTCATTGCTTTTGTGACGCATGAACTTTCCCTACGGCTTCCTCTGCATGTAGCAGCTCTGTGTGCATCAAAAACTGACAGAAAGAGCTCCCCGGAAAACGTTAAAATATGATCATCTGAGAACATGTTGATATTTAGAGCACATTTGTGTTTTCACTTTAAGTACAGCTGTGAGGTTTTAAATTGCACACTAAAGTTTTATCATTTCCCTGCAGATGAAGCCTGTCTCGTTATAAATGCAAAGGATCATCAAGTCATTAAAGTAGCGTTGGAGTCTAGACTCTGAATAGGCAGCCTTATCAGTGCACTTTGCCACTCCTTTCATTAGCCCACCTCGTCTTGTCATTATCATCAGCAGCCGATATCGTCTGTTGGAGAGAACAGTTGTCATTTAACCACACTACAGCCCTTTGATTAAAGTCATCCATTAAGTAACATTCTGTCAGTTCGCAGAGAACCCGTCTCCTCATCTGCACGCAGAAATGCAGGTAATTACGAGATGACATAATTATAACCAAGCATTGAGCAGAATTTCCAATCAGAGGGCATCAACAAAAACTCACAGAAACAGATGATTCTGTTAASGCGTCCTCAGCTCGCCTCGCCGCGCGACGCCGCGGCTCTTCTGCTCGCCGCTCGCGGTGGAATGCTCTTTGCCACATGAGATCTTCATGGTATCTGGGCTTTCTCCTTCTGGAACGTGTGTTCCAGCTGTTACCACTCTGCGGAGTTGTGAGGTTATAATGAGCATGGAAGCAGCTGCTTCCTCCTACAGTAGAGGCCCCAGCCTCTCTAATCCTGATCATTAAGAAAGGAAAGGGTGTGGAGAGGCAGAGCCGCTCAGACAAGTGGGCCTCTGCACCCCGGGACTGGCTGCCGAGACTTGAGTTACCCGACCGTTTTATTAGCCGGACCAGCAGGTATGGAACCCCTATTGATCTGCCTGAAAGTGGTAAAAAAGAATTAAGTTATGTGAGACAGCTGGAGCGAACGACTACAAAGGGCCTGCCGCCATTTTTTGTTTCGCCCATCAGACGACGTTTAAGTCGCTTAGCCAAGATAAAGACACAGTAGCCTGACGGGAAACAGATTCCCACAGCCCTAACCCCGCCGTGCACAAACCCAGTCTCACACGCAAAATATCAGATATGAAATATTTATACCTTGACCTTTCTCAGAAATGATTCCATGATTTAATTTTCTCTGACTTTACCTTAAAGTGCAGAGAGAATACAAAACAGTCTAAAGGAGTCAGCAGGAGGGACGAAGATGATCTATAGAGACTGTGACATTTGCATTCAGCTTGTAAATACCAACAACACTCAGGCAGTTTATTCATAGGCCTCGCTCGCCTCGCCTGCTCCTGTACCGATGCTCAATAAGCCTTAATTACGTCGGCAAAAGGCTCTTCTGGTTTCACTCTTTAATACTCAGAGCGGAAGCAGACGGGGGGTGGGGGGGTCTAAAACAGGCCGATATCTGATCCGGAGGGTGTAAATCACGGACCATGAATATGGCGTCGTTTGGGCAAAACATACGCGAGCTCATACCATGGAATGTACCGGTGTAAAGTTAATAGTGTTACATTTAGAATAACAAGCCCACTCAACCTTGTCACGCTTCAGCCGACGGGTAACTGCACCCAGAGCAGTGACACTAATAAGACTGTGTCTTTGAAGGAGTTTTATGTAGATTAGTCATATGCTAATTTGAAGCATGACCTCGGTGTTTGCCAGAGAAAATCTGTCTCTCTCTTTTTTTTTTGATCTGCATATTAATGATCGGCAAAGAGATGGAAGCCTGAGACCCGAAAGGGTTTAATAAAATCAGCAGGTAAAACGCAGCCTCATAATTAATCCCATGAAGAGGAAGACTTCAGCAGACAATGGTCGCACCTCAGATTCATAATGGGGCTCTTTTTTTTGATGTTCCACTGTCTCTTCGGCACGTCACCTGAAACAGTGATTAATCTTTCACGCCAAGAAGGACAAAAAGAAATTGGTGAGACGTGCCTAACTTTCTCCACTACTTTTGACACAACAAGTAGCAAGAGAGCAGAGTCCTGAATTATCTCAGCCGGAGTCATCTCCCCCACCTCGGTGATAAATACACAAACCAGCAGAATCACTAAGTAAACTCATTTTTCATCAAGAAACACAAGTGTTGGTCCGGTTCGTAGAACGGGCCGTGGCTTCGTGTGTGACGGTCTGTCGTTGCGTTTGCTCTACCTAACCTCTCCTGACACCTGGAGTCAGGGACCCCCCTCCAAAAGTGTAATATTCAATCTTCCTGACAGCTCAGCTAATGACCAGAAGGAACCAAAACAGTGCTAATAGGTGAGCCTCAAAATTGCTTTCAAATTATCCCCGATAATGATTCCCCGTCCAAGTAATAAACTCGGCGCTGAGCGTGTGAGTGCGCGGTTGTGTGTGTATGTGTGTGTGAGTGGCAGTGTGTTTATGTCAGGAGAATGCAGAATGGCAGGGCTAATTATCAGCACTATTAAAGGTAAGTACATCCAGCTGCATCCCGGACAAGTCCTAATGAAGGACAGCAGACGAGCTGGACCCTTTCATCTGTCTCCCGTTGTTGGTCAGAACGTCTGCGCCGCTAGCTGCCTGCTTCACTTTCTGCTCCAACTCGTCTTTCAGCCCCACGTCTCACGCTGAGGCTCGCTTTATTACTTTGGTGTTTATTTCACAAGCCTGCGGTGGAACTCATCCAAAACTTTCTCCATGGTGCACATTTTTCCAATTATGAATATTAGGGTTTAGAAAGAATTATTAGGAAAATTTGTGAACYTGGTATTTATAAACTGAATTAGAGAGGAGGGGTTTATTGCACTGCTGTCAGTCAGGCGCTGAGCAATACTGCAATAAGATCATTATTTATGCACTAACTATGTTCAGGAGTTCCAACTCGAAGAAAACTATTTTAGTTTTGACTTTCGTCTGATGTTTGATAAAAGATTGAATCCACACTTTCTTTTTGTATTCTATTTTTTTCTTTTTTCCTGTCGGGGGTTTTAGTGGATTACATGTCTGATGGAGGCAGCTCATGCTTTTTTGATTTGAAGACAATGTGGTTTTACATTGTTTTGCTAAAATAAGCAAGGCCCTACAAAATATAAATTGTGGTTTTGACAGCTCACCACTGATCAAATAAACAAAACTAAATTAAAAAAGTCCACTTATGTTTGTAGTTAAAGAAATAATGCAGTGGTTTTTATGTGGTTCTGTGGAAAGCTTTTGAAGTATTCTGGTCTAACTTGTTGATAGCTCTCTGAATAATGTTCATTTATAGAAGTAGTGTTTTAATTCTGACCAGATTGATGAAGTTAAGACTGAAGTGATGTGCTAATGTCTCTTTCTAAAATGTCTATCTAAAAAATATCATAGTGGTTTGTATGAATATTATCATCAAACACATTGTATATACAATATTTTCTGGTTATTTGCTAGTAAAGTTACTAGAAGCAGCAATTAGCGTTAGCATTTCTGGTGCCGCCTGGCGAGAAAATCATATTTATTGATGGTGGTGTAAAGGTTTACAAAATAGCATTTACGTGATTTACACTGACATTTTACTGAAGTATTTTAGTTGAAGTATTCAACTATAGTTTTGGACCTGCTAATAACTGTTAGCTCATCAGTTCAACCAGATTTAAACTCTGAGGTTTAACAAAAACCCGTTCCTAATCTTCTACAGAACCCTTCAAACGATCTGAACTATTGTTTTATATCCTATTTCAGCATTTTTCTAATTTGTTAAAATGTATTTACTCCAGACTTCACTGCTGTCTGTATTATTTTTATGTCACAAACTATTTTGTTACTTCTTTCTCTGCTTTTGCCTCTGAGATCAAAAACTTATTAAAGGAACTCAAAAGCAAAATGTAAACATTTCCACCTTAAACAACTGACGCAGTCGATTTTTTTCTCTCTTTTAGATTTAGTTGAATAAAAGCCCCAGACTGTCGTGTCTAAAGGGCGATCCATAATTCCACGCTTCCATACCAAAAACAAAACGCCAGTTCAGAAACACCCTGCCACATTTGGGCAGTTCACGTTTCCTCACGGAGCGCTGTGAGTGGTTTTCATCTTGGCCTCTTTTTTATGTGCTGGCAGATTCCAGTAAGTCTTGGAGCCATTTTTTGAGTGCACAGAAAAGAATCTTATGATAAAACACCGCATTCCACCCCTTTAATTACTGTAACATGAGGAAGTCATGGTTTAACACATAATGTCCTGCTGCATAAGGGCTGCAGATCCTTCTCATACATCTTCTCTTTGAATATGTTTGATGCCAAAAAACAAGAAACCCTCTCTTGTGCGGGACCCTCCTGGACCACAGTTCTGTGTATTTCAACACTTCGGCTCAGTTCACTGGATGCCAACGTGCAATATATCAGTCTCCATTTCTCCTCTAATGCATGTAACGTAGCAGTTTGTACATTTCTAATCAGTGCTGCATAAATACATCACTGTCAACATGCAGCACTGCGCTGACTTGTTTCTTCTCTCGAATTACAACCGTTGGAAGTGCTCTTAATTTTCCACAGCTTGTGAATTACGAACGATATAAAATATTTAAAAACCCAGGCAGTAGAGCAGCAGGAGAATGCGTTTTTATAATCAAGCTAAGTATGTGGTGGTCTGTACTTAACTAAATGAGAACAGGGCTGCGCACAGACCATAGTTTGACCTCCACTCTCCACAATCATTTTGCAAACATATGTTGGCCATTTCGCCRTCTCTGGACTGTGAAACTGAGACAGAGGGGGGAAGAGAGGTCTGCTGTGCATGTGAGCAGGATCTAACTGGCTGTGAATACTGGGATCGGACCAGCGGTTAGCCATCACAGAGGAACGTTTGCAAACTGAATGACATGTTTGTGTGATCCGATGCAGATTTTTCTGAGCAGCGCCGCGGGGATGGAGCGGGGGGGTTAACCTCGGGCCTTCAGGCTACGAACCTCAAATCATTCTTCTTCGTTCATGAGCTCACACACAGATACACCTAATTAGGCCACCAAGCCCCACCAGCATAATAAACACTCCAAAATGTAAGTATCTGACTGGGGCAAGTTGGAGCGACAAAATGTGAAGAATTAAGTAAATTTTCAATTGGGATCAATCCGGATTACATGTTTGAACAAAGTCTTTGGGACATTAGGGCCAAAAGTCACAGGGAGTTTTCATACACATGTGTATGTACAACATTTGTATGTACAAATGTACAACTCTGGCACACTAGAAGAAAAATGAGAGCCATTGTGAACATTTTGATAAATTTTACAAGTGCCCTTTCAAATGCTGGTTGCATTGTTTCACTGACCTACTGGGCTGAAACTGTTTAGAGACACATAAATGCAAGTGACTGAAGTTTTCATCCTGAGTTGGTACATCTGAGTAAAACATGACAAATTTTGCTGTTCACATAAATGTTAAATTTAAAAACATGATTTTGCCCTCGAGAATTACAGATATTACATTGAGAAGAGTTCAAAAAGATTTTGACAGATGTTTTGTCCTCCAGATGTTCGAAAAACCCCACGCAAGTATTTTGAGAACGCACACAATTTTCGAAAAGTTTTAGAACGTGTGCGGACAAAAGCTCACAGCTTTCATGAAAAAAAGACCAACGCTCACACTTTTTTCTAAATTTTAAAACATCAGTTATGGTATTTGTGACACCTCAGAGTTGCACCCACATTTTTTTATTCTGAGTTGTCCTCACCTTCAACACCTTATTTTTTATCAGTACTTTTATTCAGTTGAGTCAGATTGAGCAGCTRCTGTTATTGAATGAGTTTCTTTGAGCAGTTTTAAACAGCGATCGCCCAGTTTCTCACCTAATAAAGGACAGACTATTTTTAAGGACAGCCTCAAAGCCCTGTGCCAGGATTTAGTGGCTGGACATCAGGGGTGCAACGGTACAGAAAATTCACGATTCGGTTCGGATGAATAATTTAGTCTCACGGTTTGATATTTTTTTGATACAAAAAAAGAGAAATTTCCATGCCCCTTTTTAACTTGTAATTTATTTAAATTAAATGTGAACATTTATTTAAACCTCAAAAGTACAGTTTTTAAATTAAATGTTGCTGAAACAGCAAGTTTCTCAGTGGATCTGCGCTCAAAGGTGGAGTAGTCGAACACAGATCCACTGATCCTTCAACACAGAGCATCTTCAGAAGACAAGTTGATAAAATAAATTTAAAAAATCTGTATTGTTCAATAAAAGTGTGTATTGAACGGTTCGATACGGGTACATTTATAGGTGCATGTTGCACCCCTACTGGGCATAGATCTCTGAAGGACTTCCTCCATACAGTGGGGCTCTGAATCTGATGGGAGTAGAACGTTTAATAGCAATTTTGGGTAAAAATCTCAAGGAGCATTTTTAATTTCATACAAAATGCTTAATTTGTAATGTAACAAATCTATAATGTGTAATAATACTTTATCTTATGTGCTATTTCTATGAYAGAAACTTGTTTTAGAAACAGTTTTGTGAACACCTGCACCTCAGTGAAATACAAGATCTTATCAAAATTGTAATAAAGTATGCAAACTTGTACTTGGWATCACAATGCACTGTAACTCTCTGCACATGTTGCTGGGAGGTTGTACACACAGAAAAACATATGCAACCCTAGTGCTCACCAACTACAGAAACCTAAATGAACATTCGAGATGAGCTCCAGACAGTCACGACGACTGAAAGATAAAAAGAAAAAAAAAGGATGAGAAAATTTGTCTCATTATTATTATTTATTTATTTTTGCACAGGTTGAAAGTTACACATTTGATCCAACAAGATTTATCTGAGGTGTGTGAACCTCGGGCCTTCAGGCTACGAACCTCAAATCATTCTCCTCCGTGCTCGAGCTCACCTCACRTAATTATGCCAGCGATCCCCACCAGCGTAAACACTCGTGAGGTGCAGCTGTTCTGCTGTGTCTGATATTAAATGACAGGGTGACACGGTGTCCTGAAGGCCACCTGAGAGGTGGGCCCCCGCAATCTATTCTCCTCCGTGCCCAGAGGAACTCACTCATGCAGAGAAACTGTTATTTCCCTCCCCACTCCCGCTCCGCTCTGCTCCCTCCCAGTTTGCCTTCAAGTCAGCACCACTTAGTAGTTTAGTCTGAGAGTGTGTGTGTGTGTGTGGGGTGGGGGGCATATGTATGCCCATACAGCAGGTTAATTTCCAGTGCGAAGCGGAGCACTGCAGTGTGCTACAAGCGTTCTCCAGGATATTGATGTGCTGCGTATTAGACAGCAGCCTGAACCGACTCGGTGTGCTGTAAATACTCTATTGTCACTTTAATGCCTCTGTCAATGGCTTTGTCCAGGGTAATTCAGTCTGCTGGTGTTTCTGTCCCCCTGTAGCTTCCACCCTGCGAATCCTCTCGCACACATCTGCACACAGACACACACACACACACACACACACTGAAACAGAGAAAATGAGGGGTGGAGAATAGAGACAGTGAGGGCACTCACTCACACACAGATCTCTCATGTACACACACACACAGACACACACACACACACTTTGCCTGGGGTTTTTTTTCTTGCCGTCACAGATGATCAGGCCCAGTTCTGGCTTCAGCTCATCTCTGACCAGCCCTGGGTCCTGGAGCCAAACTGTTAAAAGACATTAAGTCAGCACAGAGACGCACCACTGCTTCCTCTCTCTGCTAACCACAGGACACTAAAAGTGTGTGTGTGTGTGTGTGTGTGTGTGTGTGTGTGTGTGTGTGTGTGTGTGTGTG
>NW_013952621.1:606135-611156 GCF_001266775.1 Austrofundulus limnaeus
GGGGGGGGGACTCTGAGAGACAGGGGACAGGAATATTTGGAGCAGGCCTTCGGTCTCTCTTGGCGCACCACATGCCTGTCGCAGCCCAGTGAACACACTGTGAAAAGCTTATGTAAATGACAAACCGCTCAGATGTGAAATCAGCTCTGTATTAAATTGTTTTGTTCCACTTGTCAGAGCTGATTAGTCCAGAAGCTCTCGGAAAGCTGCACAGGTATTGTGCTGATTGTCCTCGCGTACGAGGCACGGCCAGAAAGAAGTCTAGATCACCTCGGGAAGGAGCATCTGTGTAGGTAGCAGGGCGCAATTGCTCCGTGGAGTGTGATCGCTGAAGTCAGTTCTCCCACGGCAGATTAGTCTAGTGGATTCTGAAGATGYTGGACGTCCTCTCATACATGCACACTGATTGAAATCTGCCCCCATATGTATCCGAACCCCCTCCACCTGTCGCTTAAAAAGAGGCCAAATTACAGGTTTTAATAATGTGAGTCCGCTTACTGAAAATGTTACGCTTGGAAAGTAGTCTGCAGATCAGAGACTGTATTCTTTACATTTGGTTCAGTGTGAYATAAAGACAGCAGTGAAGTATTAAAATTTAATATTTTAATGTTTTTCTTTTTGTTCCTACAGATAAATTTGTCTTGGATTGAATAACTGCAAAACGTTTGTCATTCTGTAAGAAAACATTCCAGAAATAATTGTGGTCAGGGTTTCATTTCCCTGAGACTTTATTAAAAAATTCATTTAACTAATTAAGGATAACATTTTTAACTGTAAAACCAGAGAAATCAGTTCTCAGTATTATTATTGCACACATTGACTTAAAATGGCCAGAACAGACACATGTTTTGAAGAAGAAATAATATCCTACCTGTTGAAGATAACTCAGAAGGGGTTCAGTTTGGAAAAACATTGATTAGTTCTGACTGACAGATGAGGCTAGTCTGAGCAGATCAAGATCAAAGTGGATTTTTGTCATTTTAAAGCCACTCCAATCAAAAAAAAGTATATAAATATTATGCAAATTTAAAATTTTAAACCTTTACATCAGGGCTGTCAAACTCATTCTCATTGACGGCCACATGAGGATGATGGTGCTCCTCAAAGGACCAGTTGTAATTTATTTTGACATTTTGTGTTTAACTTTGACTACACATAAAACATCCCCTTCCTCGTCGCATTGCTACGGCTAAGCACTGCTAACAAACAAAACTTGAGCTCTACCTGGTATTCCCTGCATAGAAACAGTGTTTTAACACATCCTCTTATAAATTGTACGTGACTAAATGTGAAATAAACAATACAGAGATATTAAATGTACAAGTAAGCTAGTTTTACTCACTCTTGAATTCTAAACTCTCTCAAATTCTGACAGGGAATTCAAACTGGAAGGAGCCTTCCAGTTTAAAATCATGACTTCTAAGTGGGAAATTCCCACTTCCCAGTACCACAGGGCTGTAACAAAAGTAGCTGGCAAAAATGCAGCGACATGGAGATTTTACACCGCAATTTTTTTCTGGCTTCTTTTTAATCCTGTGCACCTGCACCCAGTGGTGGGATGCCATCATTTCATGGGTAAAACAATCAACATGTATTGTGAGAGGTGCAGTTTAGATCAATGCTGACTTTAGCATACTCTTATTTTAAGACATCAATACATCTTTTAAGCCATTTTAAGCCAGATTTAAGCTTGCCGATTTAATCAGAAATAAACTTTGTTCCTCCAAACTGAGGTAATTCAAAGAACTATCTACAACCGGTAAGATATTAATTGTTCATAGCCCTTCCACAGAACTCCACATAAAAAGATTTGAATYATCACTTTACCTTTACAGTTGGACAGAAGTGAAGAAGCGTTCTTGGGTCACTGTGAAACATATGCAGGTTCTGAAGGAACCCTTTGTTTTTTGTGATTTTAATTCTAAAAGCAATGCAGATATTAGCACCATTTAAACCTTTTTAAAGTCTCACCTGATGTGAAGATTGTTTCAGACTATTTATTTTTTTACTATGGTAACAAAATGTCCTGCCAGACTGTGAAACACTTCTTCAGGCTGTAAATGTTTGCAGAATAAGTACTGCTCAGTAAGTCTAAACTAAAAGCTCATTTCTTATGAAGAAAAATGTAATTTAAAGAGATGTGAGACTTGGTAAACTCTGTGTAAAGATCCTTTTATTAACTAAGGTTGACCCTTCAMTGCCTTTTGCTCCTCTCCCTCCTGCTTTTCATTTTGGAGGAGCTCCTCTTCTGTACACTTTGGCCCAAATAGAAAAATGATCATCCAATTCAAGTGCCTTATCCAAACAGTCCAAATGAAATAAATATTTGACTCTGGCTTGGAAAAATATTTTAAAACGTGTCCTTCATCTGAGTCTCAGGCCAAGAGTTTTAAGGTTTAATTTAAAAAAACTGGCTTAATCTCCTGTTTTGTTAATATGTTTGACAGAAATCCAGCTGACATCAGCACTTCTGTTTCATCCATCATTGTACATTAGAACWACAGTCCAAACATGTAGGTTTTCATACAAAATCCCTTTCTGCTGTTTGGCTCACATTTGTTCTTGTGTTCCTATTGTTTAATCTGGAGAGAGTTTATGATTTACACCGAAACACAAAGAAAATGAAAGGAGCATTTCTTAAAGGAGTGCACTGCTGCCTTACATGCTGAAGTTTAAGGACAAATATCTTCCAGAGCATCCAGAGTAAGAGTTTGGGACAACTTGCAGATACCACACCACATTTTAACTGAGTTATTAATAGAAATTTCTGTGTTCACCAGRTTAAATAAGGGCATCCGATGTACARTGATACAATGATTACTTTTCAACAATTGTAATAAATTCATGTGTTTTATGTAACTGATAGATGAACACAATTTTGCCCATAAATCAAACTGAGACAACTAGAGGAACCTGGGGTTTGAAACCGGAAAGAGACCAGCAGCAAGTCCTGCCCCCTCCATGTTAATGAACAAGACATTGTCCATGCTGTTTATAATGAAAAAGTGCATATACTGTATATAACATCAGAAAGAAGGAACACGAGARGACATACCAAAGGTTGAAAGAGGAAATAAAGAAGTTATGGAGAGTCAAAGTGTAAGTAGTCCCAGTCGTCACTGGAGCACTTGAACTGGAAGAGTGGCTCCAACAGGTCCAGGAACAACCTTTGGAAGTCTCTGTCCAGAAGAGTCCAAGCCTGGGGTACTGAGCAGGACCCTCAAGCTCCCTGTTATGATTGGCTTTTTGGTGTTCATGTTTGATGATTGGCTGCCTCATYGTTTCCTGCACCACTGCACACCTGAGGAAGATTCTCCTAATGAGCCACTGGGGCTTTATAAGGCATCCTAACTGTCAGATCTTCGCTGATACTTCTTATCATTCTGGTAGTATCTAAGCCACACTCAGTTTCTAAGTTTATAAGATTGTACTTACCTTCATGTCTTGTTTCCTTAGGTAGATTTACCTCGATGACGGTTCCTCTCCTTGTGCCTGCAAAGAAAAAGACTTCCAATCAGGTTTGACAATCATTACCTCCTGCCAAAGCCGAACGCCTCAAACACCTCTTCATGTTTATGCCACGCTGCCTAAAAGGAACTCACCTGTGTTTTTGGATTCCTCCTCCGTTCTGTGCTGCTCGCCTCCAGAAGACCTGTAAGACAAGAAACACTTTAATTAACATTCAAACCATCTCTGAAAAGAGACTGMACCTTTCAAAATACTCACCTCATCTCCTCATTCCCTTGCAGCTGATGACCCACTACCCTGCACCTGTAAATAAAAAGCACTTACCTTTTTTATTCCTGTCTCCTGGTCTGGTTGAACAATTTTGTAAATCATATCAGAATGTATCAGCAAACAAGTTCAACAAGCGGAGCTGGGACAGATCCAGTAGCCATAAATATTGAAACTCAACTTAACCGCTTAGACACTCATGAAACATATTTACAATTAATTTCGCAACAACAAACCTCCAGTTGTGTTTTAGATAGATTAAATGCATATATGGTTGCTATAGACAACAAATTGGCTACTCTCCTGCCCTCTGCTGCYGCTCCCGTCTCTGTTGTTTCCACCACTCCTGSTGTTCATAGAGAACCAGAATTCCGTCCCTCTGAGTTCTTCGAYGGAGATTTGGACCATTGTGGAGGTTTCCTGCTTCAGTGTCGTTTGGCAATTTCAAGATCTCCCTCCTTGTTTCCCGACAGTAAAGCTAAAATCACTTACATTGTTAATGCCCTTAAAGGAAGAGCCCTTAGCTTTTGGTGAGTTAAAGAGAAGATTTATCACAGCACCCATATTACACCATCCTGTCCCCTCAGATCAGTTCATTGTGGAAGTTGATGCCTCCGATACAGGAGTGGGAGCTGTCCTGTCACAGAGGTCGTCTGAAGATGGTAAGGTCCACCCTCGTGCATATTTTTCCCGTCRCCTGTCACATTCTGAATGCAATTACGATGTGGGCAATCGTGAGTTGTTGGCCATCAAATTGGCATTGGAAGAATGGCGTCACTGGCTTGAAGGCACGGAGGCACCATTTATAATATGGACTGATCATAAGAATCTGTCATACTTACAGTCTGCAAAGAGATTAAATCCCCGTCAAGYTCGTTGGTCCTTGTTCTTCACCAGATTCAATTTTACAATAACCTACAGACCTGGCTCACGCAGCATCAAACCTGATGCTCTCTSTCGTCAGTTTTCTTCAGAAGACCAAACCCAGAAAGAGGAGAGCATCCGCCCATCCACCTGTTTTGTTGGAGCCCTAACTTGGCCCATTCARCAAGCCATCCAAGAAGCCCAGCAAGCTGAGCCAGACCCTGGTGGAGGTCCTCCTGACGTATGGGTTCCAAAAATATAGCATGGCAGCTCCCAAGAACAAGATCTTCTGGTTTTAATTCTGACCATTGTAAGAAGGTGGGAACAGATCTAAATTTGTTTTAGAGTTGATGAAACACACACACACACACACACACACACACACACACACACACACACACACACACACACACACACACACA
>NW_013952621.1:611263-625036 GCF_001266775.1 Austrofundulus limnaeus
CAAAGTTTCTGTGAAACCAATAATCAAATTGTATCTCAATCAGTTTTACAGACCAGCTGAAGAACTTTAGTCTGACCTTTGAGAGCAGCTGCAGACTGAGCATGACAGTCGTGTCCTCCAGTGACAAATCACCTCCCACATTTAACCAGACTTAAGATCCTGATGCTCTGTTTAATGAGCCAGAAAGGAAGTGTGTAGGCGTCTTCCTTTGTCTGCCTGTTAGCAAAATATTTTATGAACCACTGGAAAGATTTTAATGAAACTCTTAAAAATAATAAGAGCAGATGCACAACGTTGCTTTGTTCTTCAGGAAACACAAAAAAACATATCAGTTTTTGGTTATGTTAGTGTTTCCTAAAATTTTGAAAAAAAAAAGTTAGATAATCATTTTAGGAAGGYGGCTATGTGGACGCTACAGGTGACAAACACACACAAAATGGTTAAACCTTCAAATACGGGGCTAAATTTTGGTTCAGTAGTAGCTGAGAGTCATACCAGCTCTTTGCTTAAACCTTTGGCATGAAATACATTCCTTCAAGTAATGCTATTCTTTGATTGTATAAATAACAATCAGAGCTGTTATGTGAGGGGAAATCCTATACTATCATTGTCAGTTGASCAGTCAGGCACTCCAATTAACTTATCATTAGCACGGTTCAAAACCACTTTCTCCACCATTACATTTGAGTATCACAGTGGCAAGTTTTTATTTTATTAGCCGCAATTATTTTCTAACTCCGTCCAACTRGTTTTGATTTCTAAACCCAACGGAGCAGTTTTGCTTTCCAAAACCAACCAGGAAGTGACAGAAGTGTTCCTGTAACTCAGTGTCATGATGAGGTGCAACCAAAATGTTCTTTCATTTTGTGGTCATGTGTAAAAACTTAGCCTGAACCGTTCTGTTTTTTAATCCTGATCAAGGGCTTTTAATCCTTAAAACCAACCAAAAAGTTAAAAAGAAGAAATATCTTCACTGTGTGGTTTCATCTTACCACCTAAAGGTTACACAGAAGCGATGAAAGGTATTAGCAGAGTTTGTCCTATTCCTAAAAATACATTAGCCTGACAGCTACATCCATTTTTCCCCTTTACCACATTGAAGAGATTTTTTTAACGAGGCTGTGTGGAGTAACTGAGTCATCAGTGTCTTACCTGTAGYAGASAGAMGTCTGAGCAATCTTAGTTTAAAGAATCAGAGAGGAGTCTGATAGATGATTCAGAGCAGTGGCAGATTCCCATCTAAAACAGCTTCAACACAAAACTTCATTAGCAAGTGATTTGATTTAAGCATTTTAAACCTCTTTATTTTTCTTGAGACAATTGTTACCAGTTGTTTTACCAAAACTTTGCTTTTGTTCCAATACAAACTAACCTGGYCCTTGCCTTCCTACGCAGCTCCGCTCAATTCTAGTTTCYCTTCWCTGCTCYKTCTGGGACTTCTCYCATTGAGATGRATTTCACTGGCAGATTTTTAGCCGGGCCAATCAGAGAACAGAACATCAATTTTCTGCACAGTGTCTGCTTGTAGTTTATTTTACCTGGGCCAATCAGCAAACAGAAGGAGGAGTTTTGAATGACGTCGATGTTCTGCGCAGTGTTAGCATATGGCAGTGGAGGAAGTGAATGAAGCCAGTCCATGTTGACAAGGCTTCCAGATTAAATTAAATTTGTCTGACAAAGCAGCAGCTGTCATTTCAAAGTCGTCTCATTCGGCTCAGTATATTTCTCCTCTCAGTAGGGTTGTTTACAGCACACACGATTTCCAGATAGCTTCTTAGCTTAGCCTCCTTCACAGCGACATACGTCGCAGCCAACTGATCCAATCATTTTAAACTTCAGCAGAGACCACGCCTCCTGCAAGAAATGCTTCTCGATTCCAGTGTTGCCAACTTAGCGACTTTGTCACTAGATCTAGCGACTTTTTAGTCCACTTTAGTGACTTTTTTGGGGGAAAAAAGTCTCTTGATTTGTCGGACAAATCTAGCCCTGGTGTTTTTAGAGACTTTTAGGAGCTTTGGCGACAGCATTTTCCAAGCAATTTTTTCCTTTCCTCCGCAAGCAGCGAGCGGCGCAGTGAGCCCCTCCCACTTCCTAAAGCCGTCCGACTCACTGAAGCCTCTTTGCAGCACCCCCAACCCCTACCCCCAGCCTCTGCTGAAGTCAGCTGAGAGGAGAGACTGCTGCAAATGAATCACGCATGTGCAAAGTTGTCACTGCTTCTATGTAGTTTACAAAGCGGGTTGTAATATTTATTGTAATGTTTTTCTCTGGTACTGTCTCTAAACTAAATCTCTGGACCCAGCTGTGTTTGACTCACAGATCAGTCACTTCTTCACCTCTTCCTCCCTGTGTCTCATGACATCTAACAGTCTGCAGATTAAATTTAAGATTCCCACAGATTTAATTTATGTGGATCTAAGCATTGAAGTCATAAAATAATTTTTATTTCATTAAGTTTAATTGCAGTTCTAAACATATTTAGCATTTTATCAACTTTCTTTCTCTTCATCATCTCTCCTATTGCTCAGATCACAATTATTGGCAAACATCCAACTATGCAAATTAAGTGATGGCGTCATCCAGTGACTTCTAGCGACTTTTAGGACAGCCAATAGGGACTTTTCTTGCTCAGGAGTTGGCAACACTGCTCTATTCAGCAAGTCCAGACCCTTGTATGAAGCAAAGTGAAGGACAGGGTCTKGTTTAAACCAGRCTRAATACAAACTGTCTGTAGTTTCTGCTAAAACCATCCTGACCTGCTAGTGTCCAATCCTGGTCTTTGATGGTCACTGTCCACATGATTTACTTGTCTCTTTGCTCCAACACACCARATTTAAATGAATAGGTRATTAACAGGCTTGTGCAGAATTTGAAGAGGTAATTCAAACACTGAATCGGGTGTTGGAGCAGGAAACAAGTTAAAAATGCAGAACAATGGTTCTTGAGGACCAGGATTGAACAGCCCTAAGCTAGAGGTTATTTTATCTTTTTAACCAACTGGCAGCTGTGGCAGAAAGGTTTGGAGAGTCTTCAGTAACCGGTGGTTTGACTGTTTAAACAGTTGTATCACATAAAAATGCTAAAGTGCTAAATGTTGATGACAGCTCAGAGCATCTGTTAGCTGAGCTCACTCCGACTGCACGTGCTGCAGGTAAGATACTGATAAATCATCTCCACACTTCTCTACTTAAAAATGAAGCGTCAGCTTAAAATAATTTTGTGTACTGCAAATATTTTTGTTTTGTTTTTAAGATGAAAATATTCACGAGTTGTTTTTGAGTAACAGTAAAGTAAGGGACTAAATGTGAGCTGTAACCGCTGTTGTCTGTGGCAGCTTTGGTTCACAGGACGTCACTATGGATTGCATTTAAATGTGTGAACAAACGGTTAATAATACATCACTCTTATTTGTTTAACAACAGCTTAGGCTGGATTCACACTGCAGGCAAAAATCTGACTTTTTTACCATATGCAACCCATTTATGTGTGATACATCCTTATTTTTTTTTAAATCTAACCCAGGTCATTTTGTATTTTACCAGCACCAACGTTAGTATTGATTTTGGTCCAGATCAGTGTAATGGTATTGATGCTTTAATTTACTGGCCCTTTTTAAACTCAGTATCAGATCGATTATAAATCTTGCAGGATTTGAACATGGYTACTGAAAAATCAAGTTTTGTTTAACTTTTGTGTCATTGAGTTATGGGAATGCAATTTAAAGCTTGGAAGTCTGCAGCATGTATTTATTTACACAACAGAAGTCCAGTYGCTATCGATACTAGCATGAAAACAATACTTGAGGTGTTGTTCGTCTCCTATTCCAGAAGTGCAATTCAGCACCTGAGGAGATGTAAAGTGACTACGGTAACTCAAATGTAAACACCGGAGCAATCAAAAATGTCAGATAATAATTTAATCAGCTTTGATTGCACAAAAACTTCAGAATCGATCCGCACATGCTAACGTGTGTAGCATCCATATTTATTCTGTAAACACAACGTGCTGCACATGTTGTGTTTTTCTTCTGCACATTCAGGTCGCTTCACACTTCACTGTTCACAAGTCTGATCACATTTATATTATAATATGAACCACCACACACACACACACACACAAAAGAACAACAAAAATATAAATAAATAAAACCTAGACGTACAGTATGACCTGCCTTGTCTGGACTTATATTTCATGCCCTGAGACAACTTTTGCTGTGAATTCAATAAAAATTAATAAATACAATTACTTTAATTGGAGAATAATCATTTTCAAAAAAGAAAAGTCATCATTCTGCAGATACGTATTACAACATGACTTTATGATAAACAGCCTGGTTGCTAAAGTGGCCGGCTCATAGTCCAGATCTGTCACCCACTGAAAGCATTTCATTAATTACGAAACAAAAAAGTGACCAAGGTTTTAGCCTCTGTGTTTGCATTCTTGGCACAACACTGAGCTCATTCTGAGTGCAGGTTGGACTCCACAGGGTCTAGTCTCTGCTTTATGTGGATGATGTGGTTCTGTTTGTRTCTTTGGTCCAAGCTCAGCGTGCACTGGAGCAGATCACAGCCTAGTGTGAAGCTGCTGGGATGAGAGTCAGTTCCTCTAAGTCTGAGGCCATGGTTCTCGACCGGAAAGGGTGGGATGACCYCTTGGGGTCAGAGGGAGTCTCTGCCTCAAGTGGATGAGTTTAAGTATCAACAAAACCTTCATATTTTGTTCACAAGGGATGGCAGGATGGAGCGGGGAGACTTATCGACGGATTAGGAGCTCATCGTCTGCAATGAGGGCATTGCTGCAGTCGGTCATAGTGCAGAATGAGCTGAGACAAAAGGCAAAGCTCTAAATTGACTGATCTGTCTACAATCCAACCCTCACCTATAGTCACGAGGCCTGGACCATGACCGAAAGAACAAGATACAAGCGGCAGAAAGCGCTTCTTTCATAGGGTGGCCGAGCTCAGCCTTAAAAAGAAGACGAGGAGCTCTGTCATCCGGGGGGAGCTCAGAGTGGAGTCGTTGCTCCTCTGCATAGAAAGGAGTCCATTGAGGTGGTTCAAGAATCTGATTAACATGTCTCCTGGACACCTCCTTTACAGGTGTTCCGGGCATGTCCCACTGGTAGAAGGCCCTGGGGAAGACCCAGGTCCTCTCTGGCCTGGGAACACAATGGGGTCTCCCAGAACAAGCTGGAAAGTGTCACCAGAGAAAGCGATGTCTGGGTTTCTCTTTTGGACCTGTTCCCTCTGCAGCCCAACTACAGATAAGCAGGAGAAGGTGGAGATGGAGAGGTTTTAGCCTCTGTAGTCCTTAAATAATGTGGGAGCATTTCAGATTTAAAGAAACATTAGTTCTCATCATTTCCAAAACCACACTTGCAGACTGCACAAAGTGATGATGCAACACAGAGGTAAACAAACCTCACATTATCCGCACTGTTCCTAAACAAGCTGCTGGTATTAAATTAAAAATGAAAAAGATGTCAGAGAGGGAAAACAATTTCAAGTTAAGTATTTTTAGATGAAAACAAAATGTAATAGATTTAGAGATGACTTTAGTGTACTCTTTACACAGTGTCTGAACATTTAGGAGTCAGCTTTAAACATCTTCTTCCTCCCATTCTCTCTCCCACACACACAAACAGCCCAGGTACCAKCCTGAGTTCTGAGGTGGGATAGTGGGGGGGAAATTAGAGTGGAGATGTAGGAGGCATTGTTCGGGGAGTTGCGACAGAATGTGAGGAAGCAGGTCGTGTAGAGATGTGTGGGCAGAAACTAGAAGACGGCGGGGGAAAGAAAGAGAGGCAGTGAGGAGATTGCAGCACTGCGTCTGCAGGGCTCCCGGCATAAAGCAGGTCTTTGAAAAGGGCAGACAAAGAGAAAAGGTCTCGGCCAAATACCTGAAAGAATGTTGAGAGGAAAGAGGAGCGCGGCCAGGGGGGAGATAAGGCAGTTAGCCGCACACCGAGGCAGCTCCTGTGTCATCGGATCGGGTTACCCCGGCGCTCGCGTGTGTCTTTTTTGTGCGCTCGTCTGAGGTCGAGGCCGACATTCCAGAGCGGTCTACCTCCGTTCACGGTCCACTGAGGTCGTTGACAAAAACTGGGATGGGCGAGGTTGTGTGTGGCGCCTCCTGGGCGAGCCCAGGTCGGTGCGACAGGACAGACTCGAACCAAAGCATCGGGTCAGAGTCCAGGGTCGGGGAAGGATAACTGTCGGGTCTTAAGAGAATTTCAGCTCCCATGTGTCTTCCTTTTTTTTTCTTTTAGCTCTTCTCCGCAGCTTCAAAGCATCTTAAGATGAGAGCCTGCCTTGAAAGTGATTTCAAGTCTGGGCTTTATCTGCGTGTGAGAAATCACCCTCTAGCTATTTTACGAGCTTAGGTATATTTCAATAGGCTGACAGAGCCTTTGGATAAAGAGCTCTTCTGAGCTACAGTAGCAACAAACCCAAATGAAGCTCGAACCAGCGCCTGTCTGCAGCAGCGTGACAACGGCAGCAGACCTTTTAGGATATTAGAAGTGGATAATATGAGTATCGAAACAAATCTAAGCAGTTATTAGTTGTGATTGAGGTCTGATAGCAATTAGTCTCGCTCCGCCACACAGCCTGACTCCTCTAATGATGTCATTGGCCTTGTCACCTCCCAGAGGTCAGAGTGTCCATGTTAAACCATGCGTAATAGTTCCGTGTTTAGACTACAAGGCTCTGTCTGACTAAATGGTGATGGATCACTTCTTTGTCTTTCCTTTTTTTTCTTCCTGTGCTGGTGGTGTGTGTTGCATCAGATGATATGGGCCCTCAACATGATATGCATTTGATTAAATCAATACTCCAAGGAAATGTGTAGTGGGCTCAATTTCAGCTCAATAATGTGAGCGGTTCGGGTTTTCCGTGCGCACAAGTCTGCCCGTGCGCCGGAGCAGCACGGAAGGACTAACGAACAAGGACGGCGTGTTTGTTTGCAATATGCTTTTGAAATGAGGTCATCAGCAGAAAATGTGTTCGTCCGCTGAGGTTTTCAGGATCAACTGAAACCCAGAAATCTTTTCCCTATCACTGATGACAGACTAGATGATTGTGTTCATTTAGTTCCTCTGGTTTCTAAATTATACGGGGGAATGGAAAATCACAGATGYCTCAGCAGGTTCATGCATAAACTGAGGGTATGTGTTTCCATTTTCTCTGGCTTTATATTTGGTCAGTGAAGAAGCACCAGCAGCTGCCGACTGTACACCGACGATTGGAGATGTGAAAGATAGCGGCTCGAGGTGTGGAGTAAAGATTAAGAAACTCCTTTTCCACCAAATGGTCCCTGTTTTCTGTTGCATGTTGCAGAGTGTTAGTGGGACAGGTGCTGCCTTTAGGCGATGAACGTTTCCTAATGCACGCATGCTGTTCATCACACATTAAAAAAACTGAGCTGAGAACAAGAATTTAGGCCTTATCTTTTCTTTTCATACTTGTTTCATGTTTTTTGCCCTCCTTCCTATTTCCAATCTTCCTTTCTTTCTGTCTCACCTCGGCGCTGACCCGTAGCCACCCCCCAGTCTAATGACTGTTGCAGTTTGACAGTCATTAAAGGTGGTCAATTAACCAGAGGGCCTCGAGTCACTTTCGTCAGACGACTTGTAAAGGTCTATTTTAGCCTGGCTTTAAATGGAAACACAAGAACGGRCACTCACTGTCTGGATCCTGAGTGCTTGTAGTTCCAGACAGGATACAGTCATGGAACAAAGACAGCCCACCCCCCCTCCTGATCAAAGTGTAAGGATATAGTTAAAAAAAGAAATCAGGTTTTTACCAGGTCCTAAAAATGATTTAAATCTAACATCAAACACAAAAACTCACAATGGAGTCCAGCATGTTGTTATGTATTACACAAAAATAAAAACCAAAATGGAGCATGCAGCTTAGCAGTGATAAATGTATTGTTTTTATATGTGTGTAATGCAAAAGATTTAACCCCAAAAACCATYCATGAAGTTGGGTGGTGTATATGGGAGTAAATCTTAATCAATTTTTGGCTAATGTACTACACGTTTCGATATTTTCTCAWATATAACGGAAACAGTGAGTTGAATGTAAGTATGCCCAAAATAATCTATTTAMAGGTAGGTGAAGTGGGGGTCGTATTATACATACTAAAATAATGGTTATATAATTTTTWAACTGTTACATGGTTGTTGTTGTTGTCTACACAGTGTTGCTTCACTTCATTGAGGTTTGCTGACTTGGATGGTCTCACCACAGGATAACACAACCAGGTTGAGTTCTGGACTTTGACTGGACCTTGATTCATTTTTAGCCGTTCTGTTGTAAGATTAGCTGCTGTGTTTGGTAGCATTGTCCTGCTGTATGACTCGGTTTGTTCCAAGCATCAGCTGTCAGACAGATGACCTCACATTTAACCCCTTTTCTTGCCACTTCAGCAGAAAGCAGAACTGAATATTAGTTTCATAATTTCTYCATCGTCTGTGACTTTTGTTTAAAGAGGAAAAATAAAGTCAAAGAGAAGAAAAAAGTGAAATGTAATGGGAAAGAGTGAAAGAGAGATTAGAAGATATGTGAAATATAGATCGAGAAAACWCAAGACAGCACACTYGACATCTTGGCTGCACACCTACAGAAACAGAACAAAAACACAGCAACAAAAATGCATATCTATATAATAATGATTATAGCCTTGCTGAAAGGTATACCATATATGTATATGTATAAAATTACACATATGCACATATCATTCAATCAGTGTTCGACCAGAAAACCCAGGATGTAAACACCTGTTTGTGTGCGGTTGTGAGCATGCATGTACTGTATATACCAGATCACATCACATTTAATCCTAAAACACTTTGTACTACAACTCGATCACTGAAGCCTGTCCAGGTCTGCTGCAGTCCTCATCACCACCRTGCTTGACACTTGGTTTGAGGTGCTTGTGTTAAAATGCTGTCTGCTTTGTTTTTTTCAGTCCAGAAGTCTTATGGTTCATTTAGCTTCATAAACTTTCAGTAATCTGATTGGTTTGTAGGTCTGTTCAGTGTGGCTGAGAGTGAAAAGCTGCACCTCATCCAGAGAAATGTCTGTTAGGTCTCTGGGTGAGCTCWTTTTTCTCTTCGCAGGTACAACAGTGATCTGGCACGGTGCCTTGAGGTTGTTGTTACATGGAACTGGRCATTGCAAAACTGAAGAGGTCATCATCACGACCAGAGATGTGAGGTTCACAAACTATCGGAATCTTTTGAACAAATCACAACGAAAGATAAAAACCAAGTTGCGGACAGTAAAGAGACATTCCTAATTATGACCCCCGCACGTGAAGCACAAGTGGGAGTCATATTGTTATCGGACTGTTTATTTATTTTATTTATTTTTTGTTTTGTTTTGTTTTTTCAGTGATTTTTGGTCAACCGTTGCACAAAAACGGCTGCACCRATCAACATGAAATTTGKCAGGRCTGTAGAWGAGTCYGACCTACACTGYRCCAGCCAACGGTTTTATGATAGACCCCATATTTGAGGAGGGGGCTCCTTTCAAAGTGAGGGTGTCTGAACATGAAAAAATGCTCATAACTCAGAAACTGTTCAACATAGGAGCTTCAGATTTCTTTTGTTGTTTAACTCTGATGAAGCTCTATCCATCAGGCCCACCAATCAGTGCCTCCCCCACCCCCCTGGACCCCCAGTTTATCTGAAAAAGGGGTATCTGGACATGCAAAAATGGTTACAGCTCAAAAACTATTAAACATAGGAGCTTCAGATTTCTATTGTTGTTTAGCTCTGATGAGGGGCTATCCATCAAGTCCACCCCCACCACCCAACCACACACACACACACACACAAAAAGACCCCCAACCAAACCACTACACTTTTGGGATGCATCTGGTAGCATGACATTTATTAGGAATAAACACTTCTGATTTCCGGTGCATTTCTGCGTGCGGGGGTCATTATGTTACCGCTACGCAGTATCTAGTTTTACTTTTTCTTAACTCCTCATAATATCTCTCTCTCTCTATATATATATATATTCCTTAACCACAGAGACAATTGCTCGTCCTTCATTTTTTCATGAAAACCAGGCAGAGCAGTGGAGCACAGCAGTTCAGGGGGAAAGGGGTTCTGCTAACCATTACCGCCCATGTGACGTAATTACATCATCACCTATGGTGTGTACATGATGACGTATCTACCTACGTGATGACATCACTTGTTGAAAATCAAACGGCTCTATTGGGGCGGCTGTGGTAGAGTGGTTAGGGGAGTCRTCCTGGAACTGGAAGGTCACCGGTTCGATTCCYGTCCAGTCGACTCAGTCGTTGTGTCCTTGGGCAAGACACCTTACCCGCCTTGCCTRCTGATGGTGGTCAGARGGTCCGGTGGCGCCTGTGTATGGCAGCCTCGCCTCTGTCAGTGTGCCCCAGGGCAGCTGTGGCTACAATTGYAGTTTRCCATCATCAGTGTGTGAATGTGTGTGTGTGTGGGTGAATGTCTGCAGTGTAAAGCGCTTTGAGTGTCCCTGATGGATAGAAAGGCGCTATATAAGTACAGTCCATTTACCATTTACCATATGAAACGAATGGCTCATCAAGATCTGGATCTCTTCAAAGAGCCATTCATCCCATCTCTAGAAACGGTGCCCCTCAATCTAAAAACCTGGCCTGAAATGGGGTTTTTGTTTTGCCTTTATAATTTCTCTGTGCATTGCACGGTCTGACCTTGGGTTGTATTTGCTGTGATGTTCACTCCCAAAATAAATCTTTTACACTTGTGATTATTTTTATCTATAGACCGATAGACCACATTTTTTTTGTGCGTGGGAAACGACCTTTAACCCTGATTGATGGGACATGTTTGTTCAGTGCTGATATTTTTTGTTCTTGGCAGAGTTAACACACACCTGTCTGCTTCAGAGCAGCAAACAACTCCAACTACTGTGTTTATAAAGGTAATAATGCTGATCATGATTAATTAATCAATTGGCAGCACCTGGTTGCTACTTTTCCTTCTAAATCCAACGGAGGCAAGAAGTTTAGACTTTTCCCTCTCACAGCTTTCCCATTTAATCCTCCTTTGTTTATTAAATAAAAACACGGTGGACTCTGTTGTGTGTTTTTATACACATGAGATTAGATTTGAATAAATGTAGACCCTATTAAAGACCAATTATTTGTATTTATCTGGATACATAAAACTTTACAGTTAAAAGCGAGGAGAATTTATTTTTCCTATGACTGTGCAACAAAAGGTTTACATCCTGAAAGTGAAGAAAGAACGAAAAAAAAGACCCCCCCAAGAGACTCATTTGTTTTGTTTTGTTATTTGTTTTGTGGAAGTGGAATCTGTTGGTGTTTTCATAGGGACAAACTGAAATGGAGAAAAGAAAAAGAAAAGAAGAGGAAATAGCTCAACAGAGCACACAAAATGAGATCTCATGAGGAGAAAGATGAAAAACAGAGCCATCTGCATGGAGTGTTGGCTCTCTGAAGACGGCCTGCTCTCATTTCAGCCGTCACTATCGCTCCTTTACAGTAAATCACAGAAGATAGTTGCTTTTCCCTCTCCTCTGTTTTAAGATTTTGCGTGCTCGTACGCTTCTAGATGACCGTGTGTGTGGTGTGTGTGTGTGTGTGTGAATGCATATGCTCAAGTCCACCAGAGGGGAAATGTTTTTCCCATTTCTGCAACATATCAGTGTGTGCGTGTCTGGTTTTAAGCAGAAAGCAGTCTCAGGCCTCTGGAGTCATCAGCCTGTGAAGGTCAAGTCTGATTCAGAAAGAGACAAGGCAGATTGGCATGGAAATGGAATCTGCTGTCTCTGTGCCAAACGTCCAGACTGACTGACTGCCCTCAGCCTCTCATCACATCCAAGTCGATCCTCTCATCGCACCATCCCCTCCTCCTCCTCCTCCTCCTCCTCCTCATCTTCTTCTTCATACGGCCGCCTTTGCATACCAATATCAGAACAAAACATTGGAGGAGCAGATCTGAAAAAAAAAAGGCAGTCTTGTTTGATGATCAGGATGTCAAACAGTGTCTGTGTGAAAAAGGAAACATGAATCCAGCTGTTATGTGCTGCGAGGAACCATCTGTTTAAAGCCGAGCTGTCTCTTCTCGTTGCCTTTTTTCTCGCGTGCGACAGATTTTTAGCCTTGAGCCACTTCTGAGCGGTTATTTCATAATGAAACAAGAAGTGCGCTCATTGAGCTAATCGATTCGTAAGCAGCTGCTGCAACCAGATATTGTTCAAATGTTTATTGCATCAAGTCAGATGAGTTGCATGGAGCCTAATGGCGATGTGTGTGTGTGCGCTCGTGTGTGTGTGTGTGTGTGTAATGAGCATGCGCTCTGGATATGAATGAGAGCAGTGAGGCGTGAGATGAGTGTGTGCTTGCTGGTATGGAACAAGTCCTTGCACTTCTTGCATGATTTTGTGACCTGACTGTGTGTGTGTGTGTGAGAGAGAGAGAGAGAGAGAGAGAGAGAGAGAGAGAGAGAGAGATGCAGAAGGAGGGAGTGTTCACCAGCCTGAAATGGGTCCCTGCCCTTCATTAATATTCAGGCTGCCCCCCACCACCCACCACCACTGATGTCAGCTTGTGTGGGAAAAACATGTTGCCCCAGTAACAGTACACTCTCAAAGCTGAGCTTACTGCTGTAAAAAAAAAAGAAAAAAAAAGAGGGTACCGTGTACTGTAGGTCATTCCTTTAATGCAAAGCAAGCTGATGTAAAGCGAGTAATGAAGTCCGCATGAGTGGAATAGTCTTGAGCTCATGTGGCCCTCTCAGAAGTAGGGCAGCACTTAGGTCACATGTTTAGGTCAGTCACCCTTCACTAAGGGATCCTCTAATGCGTTCTGTCAACTCGCTGTGGAGCGAGCGGCATGGTGGGGAGCAGGGGGGGGGGGGCACCCGCTTTGTGATGATGCGTCCCGGCTGCTCAGCRCCGTTGCGACGTCTCAGCTGTGGATTTTTGTCGATATGTGAGAAAGTCTGCTCCTCGAAGCCGGGCTGACATTGAGGGATCCTTTGCCTGCGCGCCACTGACGGAGAGATGTTGTTATTCTGACACTCACATTGTCAGGAAAGATTTTCCAGGCCGACATGGTGGCACGCACGCACACACGCACACACACACACACAGTCAGCTTCCCTCAGCTCTGCCCCCACAGATGTTGCTCTGTATTTAGGTCAGTTGGTTTGCARATGGGTGGTCAGCGACGCTTCTATCCGCTTGGGTTTCCACACACTGACACAATAAGTCTGTGTCAGCGCTCAGCGGCCGCCCTGTGGGGACCGGAAGTGCTGCCCCTGGTAATCATATCAGGCGGTGTTAACGTAAGGAAACCAAACACTATTAGGGTCCAGTTACTGTTATGACTTCAGCTGCCAGAATTAGACTGCGCCGGGACTCCAGGGWCCAGATAAATGCTCCGAAGATGAGATTTAACATATGATTCTGCAGTTTAATGTTAATTATACTTCCCCCCTTTTATTATGACTCCCATATATACAACTGACTCAGCACTGACACACATTCACTGTGTTACACATAAAGTTACACTTTTTATGGKTAAATTCCTTTTTATTTACTGTTTAAAGAACTGGTTTTATTTGATGACCTTGAAGTAAAACTGCATTAGAAATGTACATTTGTTATAAAAAATACTAAAAATACAACTGAGCTAGATTGTTTTGTTTGTTTGCTTGTTTGTTTGTTGTTTTATGAAATGTATGGAAGCACACTACTGCCACCACAACACAGTTAAAATA
>NW_013952621.1:626894-629888 GCF_001266775.1 Austrofundulus limnaeus
ACAAATGTGTACATTTTTGGCATTTGTTCTTTTTGTAAACATAGATAATTTTATTATTTTTTGAAGTTCAGTGAAACATTATCAGTTCTTTCAGACATTCATTCAATTTTAATTCGTTAATTTGGCTTTTTAAAGCAAGTCTCTGGTTTCTGGCAAATCTGTCAGTCAGYTGAACCCAAACAAACACATCTTTAAAACAACCAGAAAATAAAGTTTTAAACAGCAACAATACCTTGAGAGAAAAAGGGGCCGTTACATGAAAGCCTAAATGTGAGTCTGTACTTGCAGAGGTGACTCTTTTGAAAGTGTTAAACATGAAGGGCAGTTTGAGTGAAGGGAAGGAAATGAAAAAGACAGAAGGAACCGAAGCTTCGAGGCATAATACTGTAATTGGAAAATTGTGCAAATGCATTTTGGAGTCATGTTATATAAATGGCCAGCAGAGATAGTGCCTGAGATTGAAGGCACGGGCCTAATTGAGAGCAGGAGACGGAGGAGGAGAGGAGTGGTGACGCCAAGGGGGCAAATGAAGTGTGGATTTTAAATTGGGGGGAAGGAAATGTGGATGGAAATGGGATGTTTTCAAAGGTGTGGGCGGGCGGGAGGCACAGCGAGCTGTTTCTCTTTAAAGGGAAAAGAGAGTTTAAAAAAAGGAAAGTAAAATAATTCCCATTTTCTTGGTCTCCACACCTGTGACCCAGCAGCTCCGGCTGTTTCTCCAGCGAGCATGTGTGTTTTTAGTTTTTTCTGTTTTTTTTTTCCCTTCCTTCAGTCTCTTTGCTTCTTGCCGTCTCTGTATGATTGATGAGTTGCGGTCAGACCTGGATCCCTGCCACGGCCCAGGCCTGATCAGGCATGTTCTGGTCATAACAATGCCATCAATATGTGCCTGACGGCTGCGTGCGAGTGTGTAAATGTGTGTGTGCGCGTGTTGCTTGTAATGAAACATCCTATTGAAAGATACCATAACCCAGAGGAGCGGGACACTTTGCTGGAATTTCCGTTTCCTGCTCCTCTGATGGGATTAAAGCAGTGTTGTTTAAATACGTCCCTGATTGGAAGGTGGATCACATTAATTAGTCCTTTCAGGAATGATCTACAGTATGTCACCGTTTGACTAATCAACTCTCTTCTTGTGGTTTTTTTCCCCCTTTGCTCCGTTTCCATTTCTTTGTGCCATCTCAGGTTTCAGCTCGGCGATTGACCATAAGAAAGAAAAAAAAAAGGAAAGAAATCTGTGATATCTGATGAGCAGCACGCGATGAAAAGCATTAGCAGGGCCTGCATTATTTATGAACGGCGAGGGATGCATTAACTCATTAAATATGTATATGTGCATTACATGAGGAAGAACATGTCCCATTGCATGTCATATTGATTGTGGTGCGAGTTACAAGCCTCCTGGATTAGGCTTCATTTAAAGAAAAACAAAAACATTAGGAGATTGAAGTCTAAATCACTTAAAAGCCATATTGACAGGCTCTGTCCCTGGATGCCTGGCCACAGCTGAGAAGTTGCAGAGTGTAAACCTTCTTAGCTTCGAAAGATCAAGCGCGGTGTCTGCACATGCAGCAGATTTTGTGTGGGAGCCCGGAGTGTGAAATAACTGGAGGGGGGGAAACTTGTGCCAGAGACCGCCGGCAAAGAGAAATCAAACCAGTGTTCTTAAATTCTCTCCCTCATCTGGTCAGCTRTATCACTTTACCTCTCCAACGTTCCTCTTCCATTTGGGGGCTCCGCGGGCTCTGCCGGCCTTGTCAAAACAGAAAACGGAGGCAYGCAATCCGAGATAATGAACAACCTGTTGGTGGTCGCGTGAGGCAAACAACCGTTAAAACGAACTGCTTGGCATGAAAAAAAACAACGATTTTATGCAATTTAGGCTTCCTGACTTTAAAGAGTCTTTACATTTATGTGGGTTTAATAATGAGACAATCCCAAACTGGACAGATTTTTTTAAAWTTTCACAGCTGAAATGTCTTTTTTTAAGAAATAATAAATATCCAACTCCAGTTGAAGAGTTATTAAGCATGGTACAGTTTGAGATTCGATATGGATCGTCAAAAATGATCTAATATGGTTCATCATATCACAATTATCATTATGTTACAGTAAAAATACTAGGGTTTCACAACATTTACACTTACGAAAAAAGYTTAAGCTTCTAAATCTAAATAATTTAAATTAAAAACAGAAACACTTTTTAGTTTATTTTAATTTAAATTAAACAAAGAGAGATAAGAAATGAATTAATGTATTCATAGTCACTGTCTGAAACTATCAGGTAGGTCTTTATAGCTATGAATTTAAAGGGGACATATGCAAAATCCACTTTTTTAGCTGTTAAATACAGTGGTGTACTTGGAGTGCAGATAAGTTGAATTTAGTCTCTCCTGGTGCTGCAAAGATATCTTTATATTCTGTTTGGGTCTTATTTTTCAGCCYGTTTAGTTTTCACTATTTTTTATGATGTTTTTCTGTGCTGTTACGTCTTGTTTATTTGCAACGGAAAAAAGGTCAAATTAGGTTGGGACTTACCAAATACAATTCCCTCCTCTTCATTCTCCTCTGGTTCTGGGTCAGACTCTGGGTCCAACATGCAAGGCTGGATGGACAAGTCTTCCATTGTTGACATCTTTTAATTAAATTGGAAATAAAACTGTTCTGCAAGCTATAGAAAATGTTGTCTCTCCCCTCTCCCAGTGGACTGGTCTCGAAGCTGGAGGGGGGCAGGGCTTGAAGCATTTTAAAGGAACAGTATCAAATCCAGCTGCTTTGGGACACACATCAGTAAAGTGGTGAAAGAGGGCCTGGTAAAGTTCAAATAAGGAGGAATTCAAACCAAAGCATTGTAGTTCCACTTTATAAAGAATGATTTGAATATGAAAAGGAAGGGTTTAAAAGCAAGATATGTCTACCATACCATACCATACCATACCATACCATACCACACCATACCATACCATACCATACCACACCATACCATACCATACC
>NW_013952621.1:631632-633954 GCF_001266775.1 Austrofundulus limnaeus
GTTAACGAGCAGTTGGACAGGTGTACCTAATAAAGTGGCCGGTGAGTGTATTTTTAAATTTTTGTTTAAATTTTAGAAAAACTGAACATCCTACAGTATTTTTACAGTCTTTATTTTACAGTTAAAATAAATGTTTATCAGATAAAGTTTAATGTTACAACTAATTGTGGATCCTTTTAAAATTAAGAACAAAAGTAGCAGAAGAGACAAACAAGAATTATAAAAACAAGTTGGTATGGATTAGAAGAAAGCATAAGAAGGAATATTATGATTTACAAAACAAAAGTAAGGGTGATATGAAAGAAACATGAGTAAGAATTAGTGTTTTGAAAAATCAAAAAGTACAATCAGGTGTTTCACAATATGTTGTAAAAAGATAACTATGATCAAAATGAAATATAAAATGAATTCAATTGTTTGAATTTCATTTAGAGAAAAATGAGCTGATGAGATTCTTTCTTTTTGCTTCCTTTCATTTAATTTATACCATGTTTTGTTTTTACTGTATACAGATTATTTTGTTTGTTTTTTTAAATGAATTAATGAATAAATAAAATTAAAACATTTGTATCTAGAAGTACAAAAAAAACAAAACAAGTGTAAAGGGGCAAATGACTAGAGCTGAACCTTAAATASCAGCAGTAATCTCCATCGTCCCGCAGCGGGGAAATGAAATCTCARCATTTTTCTCATCTTCCATGTGTCATTTGAAGCACCCAGGGAGCAGCTGAGGGGTTAAGGGTATTGCTCAAGTGCCCAGAGTGGGGCAAATAAAGATTTCATTTTTGTTGTCAGTCCAGGGAGTTGAACCAGCAACCTTCCAACCACAGGCTCATCTTTTCTAACCTCTGCATCACCACTCCCACAGTAAAAGTAAAGTAAGGTTTGGTATTGGTGCACTTGTCCAATTTTCTGCATGTGTATCCTTTAAAAAGTAAATTATTGTGTAAACAAACCTGTGAACTCCAAAGCAGCAAACTGCACTCACAACTTTTCCATTTTGGCTTTGCTTGAATAAATAATGATTACATTTTTTTTTTGTATTTTTGTACTATACTAAATTTAGACTTTTCTAATATTTGGTAAATATCAGGTGACGTGATCTGTAAAACCTTCACATTGACCAAGAGTTGGTGTGCTGACATTCTTTTTCCCCATGACTGCAGAAGAAATTAGGTTAGATCAATAAATCCTGAAGCAACGGGAGGAGAAATAACATCACATCAAACATGTTCCATGGGAAAAATTTTATTTATCAATATGCTGTAGTTTCCAAACTGGTGGAACGTTGTTTCCATTGTAGCTGGTGCCAACAGGTTATGCTGAGAAGCGGCAAATAAAGAGAATGGCAGCAAAAAATAAAAATAAAGTGAAAGAATTTAACAAAAACTTGACAGTTGTAATTCAAACAAAGGGAAATAAATTCAGGGATTTTTTCTTTGCTTTCACATGCACATTGAAGAAAAAAAATCATAATACTGCGGCTTCAAAGAGCAGAAATCAACCTACGGTGAGGCTCATACGACGGGGGACCAACATCCTTGTGCTAAATTAGGAAAGGAGAGATGACAAAGGAGAGGGAAGGAGGGAGAGAAGGAGAAGAGAGAGCATCTTTAAAACAAAAGACCGCCTGGGAGATAATGAGTGGTGTAAACCGGATGATTTATTAGTGAGCGCACCACGGTCACACTCTCATCCGTGGCCTCTTTTCTTTTTTCTCTCCGCCTCTCCCCATCTGGCTCCGTGGACTTATTAAAAGAGAGATAAAGATTCATGTATCTGGACCAAAAACCAGGAGCAGAACTAAAACAGTGTTCGTACGAGAGTTTTAAGTGCTGTCTCCAACAGGGCCTCATCGGCACAGGTTTTAGTGACCGATCCGTTTCAAAGCYACTTGGTGACAAAGCTTTCAGCCCATTTATGAGCAACTAAAATATTCCTGTTGAATGGAAATGTTWAAAAAAAAWAWAMAMAAAAAAAAACCAGCCTAGTTTAAAGTTTCTGTCAAAACGTGTCGTAACGAAGCCTTCGACAATACTGGACGCTGTGTAAAAACACAGCTCATGTGACTGTTGCAATGTTCAGTTTAAATCTAATGAAACAAAAATGTAAAACATGTTGCAGAAAAAAAAAGCAAGGATTCATACAAAACACACTTTTTTTAAAAAGACGGCTATTTACAAACATCCTCCATTACAAAAATCTAATCTTAAACTTTTCTTATGAGCAGTGTTCAGGTGAAATTACATCGTAAAATTGGGCTCTATCCATATATTTACATTTTTCCGCTCCCTCATTTTTTAAAAAGTTTTCCTACACCCC
>NW_013952621.1:634145-642339 GCF_001266775.1 Austrofundulus limnaeus
TAAAACACAGCACCAAAAAAAAAAAAAAAAAAAAAAAAAAACACAAGCAGCTGTTTAGGTTGTTAACGTCGAGGTTAACGACGCACCAGAGTCCTCCTGGAGTCTTCAAGCTGGGCTGCCTTTTAACTCAGCGGTGCCTGTCCGACGGTGATATTAGTGCTGTTCGTGGCAGCGGATGATCCTCTGCCAGAGGATGCACATTAACAGCTAGCCTGACCGTTTGACAGGAGATAAACCTGGACCCGTCAGTCTCGGTGTGTCTGTGTCCGCGCACGTGTGCGTACGTGTGTCCCCCACAAGAAAAAAAAAAATTTGTTTTTCAAACTGAAAACAGCTCTAGCTGAAGAACGCCTGTCCCTCCATCTCCACTCACACATCATTAGTGGAGCCTGCAGAGCACCCGGTCCCTGAAACCAGCCTGCACACGGAGAGGAAAGGAGCTCGGACCCACGAGCGTCTACTGTGCGTGTTTCACACAAACACGTCCACATGCATCCAGCTGCAGTGAAAGGCGCCTGAGAGCTGTGGCCCTGGGCTGCAGTGTCCTCGCTCACTGAACACCCTGACTGTGGAAATTCTGCACAGCATTTTTTATTCACAGCACAGCTGGTGAGAGGATGGGGAAAAAAAAAAAAAAGAACCACCTCCCACACCGCCGCCTCACCAACCCTTCTCTTCTCAGGTTAAAAAGCCCAGTCACAGGAACATTTTCTCCTTTATATGCCCCTCCCCCCCCTCAGCCACTAAGTGTGGGCATGAAGATGGCACATAGATTAGTCACATGTTGGCAGCACCATCGGCTGTGCGCTCCACTGACTCATCTACAGATGGCGACCACTTGGCATCAGACAATACTGTATCTCAATATCCAACTTTTATATAGGGCATCCTACCTGTGTACTGCAGCCAATCGGTGCAGGCCGTCCAAGCGGCGCTCACCTCGGGCCGAATGTTTGAGGCCGAAACTGTGGCACCCGACGATAAAACAAATATCAACCTGCCTTCTGTCTGAAAGACGATCCAACAATCAGACATTTAGTCAGTGCCAACTGGAGCGGTGAGAAGGATTTGTTAGATCTTGTCTCTTTATCTCTACATCAGTCTGTCTATTTTTTTCGTTTTTTTTTTAAATTTCTTAAAGCTTAGGTTGCAGTATCATAGCCTTCGACCGCAAAGCCAATAAAACCTCCCCTCACACAGGACTGGTCTGGACATGTCCAAACACTTGCAGAGGACACACCCTGGAATACACAGAAGCAGGCTGTAAATACCAGAGTACTGGTGAAACTCATGGGGAGGGACACAGACACACACACACACACACACACACACACACCTCGACATCCAGAGTCCAGGTCAGAGTCTTTCTCACAGTAAATAAACGAGCGTGATGGGTGACGTGAGCGGTGAGAAGATGATGATGGGTTTAGCTCTATACATTGTGCACTTGTAGGAAAAAGTCTAACAAAATACAACTGCTTTGTGAACTGAATCAGGGTTCAAGGAACTCCTCCATCAAAAATAGTAAGTAAGGCAAACATCGGAGGTGCGAAGGGAGAGGAGCACGTCGTTTCACACACTGTGTAAGATACCTGAGCGATCTGGAGAGTTTCCTGGCCCAGCACGGGACCCCCCCGTCCCCCACACCCCGCCATCCTCCACTAATTGGGTGTCGAGCGGACTGTACGTCGGGGGAGATAAGTTATATCCTGTCCGTTAACGGGACAAAAAAAAATAAAATAAAAACACGAAGCTGGAGTTTCCATCTGCTGGTTGGTTGCGACGGCCCACAGCCCTCCCCCCTCACCTGTCAGCAGGGGAGAGGGTGGGAGGTGATGGCMCGTGGGGGAGGATGAGGGGGGGGGATTGTCAGACATCCCAAACAAACAGGATAAGCCTCTCTCGTCAGTCAAGCTCACGACCCCGCTGGTCACTGGTCAGTGCGTTTCTCCAGATTTGTGCAGCAGGTGGTAGAAAGAACCCRGGAGGGTGGGGCGGGAGGAGGGGGCAAAGAAAAAGTGTTCCTCCCCAGAAGGTAAATCAGGCGTCCTCGTGTCCTCCTCTCCTGGCTGTGCGAGGTGTGTCAGACCTTGTAGTAGATGTTGGCRGGGCTCTGCGGAGGCATCTCCTGCACGATGTAGACGGGGTGGCCATAGTCGCCGCTCACCTTCTCGTAGTGAGGGCAGTAGTTGTTCTCTGTCCGCAGCGGAATGATGATGTCGCTGGGCTCCGTGCCGGCCGTGCCGCCCGGCAGCTTGGGGTTGGACAGCGTGCTGAGCGACAGCGCCGAGGGCCGGGCGTGCGAGTGGGTGTTCTTCCGGGCGCGCTTGCGCATCTTGATGAGGAGGATGACGAGGAGGAGGATGAGCACGAGGAAGATGATGCAGCCAGCCCCGATGGCGGAGAACACRGCCACTTTGGAGTCGAGGAACCCGTCGGTGTTTGAAGGGGACCCCGCCTGGTCCTGGTTCATGGAGTCTAGAAAGACAAAACCAGAAATGAGAAGAGCAGACAAGGAGGCTATCGTAACTCAGAGAGCYGTTTACAGTAAATGTACTTTTGTTCAATATTTTATTTTTGATTTATTAAAAAAAAACTTTGCAGCTGCATCTCACCATATGAGGAGGATTTAATGGTCAAAACAGGAGAATCTGCCTTTGATCCATTCTACTTTTTTATATTTCTCAGTTGGAGCATCTGATAAAAACATCACTTGTGTGTTTTTTGATTGTTATGCTGATGATACCCAGCTTTATTTATCTTTGAAGCCTGGTGATCTATCAAACGTGGCAATCTTTCATCATTGCATGACTGAGATTAGCAACTGGAAGTCTTCAAATTCTCCTCAAGTTTTATTTGAGATTTTCGCTCCGAGTCAAGATTATGACATCATCCTTCCAGTCTCTTGGCTCTTTATGTGATCACACAAAACGATTTGCTATAAAAAAAAAAAACTTTAGGCTTTATCTCCGACAACCCATGTATATTTGATTAAAACGTTTCTTTTTCGGTCCAATTATTTTCACATAAGAAATATAGCTAAAATACACCCTCTGCTATCTTTTAAGCAATTAGAAAATGCAATTTATTCTTTTGTTTCATCACACCCAGACTATTATAACTCTTGCTACTCCTGATTAAGCCAAGAGTCTGTCTCTTGTTTCCAAATGGTCCAAAGTTCTGCTGCTGGACTCCTCAGCAGGACCAGGCCTCGCACTCATATCACCCCAGTGCTTTATGTTTTTAAACTGGCTTCGGTTCAAGTTCAGGATTCAACATAAAATCCTTCTTCTTGACTATAAAGCCAAGAACAGCCAAGCTCCTGCTAGCATGGGTGAACTTTTAACTCCTTGCACMACCTCCTAGACCCAGGATGTGTTCTGATCTAGGGTTTTTTTTTTTCATCTCTTGTTCCAGATTTAAAACACAAGAGGACTGGTTCTGGGTCCCAGACACTGGAACAGTCTTGTAAGCTTTCTTTCAGACCTCCCTTTACTCCAAAAGTTTTTTTTTTTGTTTAACTAACTTGTTTTTGGGATTTTCGTTTGTACATTTTTAAATTTATTTCTGTTTTTATAYGTAATGAACTCTATAACCTTGGTTTTTAACCCTGCCCTTTTAATTAAAAAAAGCATTTAGTGCTTTATTATTCTTGACGCACTTTTTTTAATTATTTGGTTTATTAGTTAGTCATAAACCAAAGACYGTCTGTGATTTTGCAGTCTGCGTAATTAAGGCAAGGGAACAGTGTTGTCACATGGGAGGAGCCAAAGAAAACATTAAGAACACAAACGAGGTTCTTGTTTATTTGTAAAATGAGATAAAATACCCCCACGCAGTCATTTTCTCCTGGAGACCACAGAACACTACAGTACGCCTGCTCTGTCATGTGCAAACCATACCAAATCAACTGGGAGCGCATCCCACTTTCTTGTTTGCTCAACATGACTAACAGCCTCATTGATGTAATCTAAATGAATCAGCTCAGCCAAAATAGCCTCCTAATGAACTCTGTAGTCAACAGCCGGCATGAAAGAGATCGCCGCCTCGATACGGTTTGAGGGAAGCTCCTCGAACATGTTGGGACCACGATTGCGTGGCAAAGGCCGAGCGAGGGATGAACAAACGTGGAGGGCATAACGGAACATCTGATTTTATTTTATCCCTTTTGTTTGAGGGGTTCAGGATGGGAAAGAGAACGGCTGGCTCCCTCTGTGACTGAAACCCGAGAAGAACCAAATCTGTTTTCCATGTATGCACGCAGCTGCTGCCAAAGAGCAGCAATCCTCCTCCTCCTCCTCCTCCCCCCCCGCTGCCATCACTCTTTTACTGTCCATGACCCCCACCACTAACACCCCCCCCCCATACCTCCACAGGCACACAAAAGTCTCATAGCTCACAGTCCTGCCAACCCCAGTAATGACTGTGTCTCCACGTACTGCTGGCCACTTTCTGCACTCAACCATTTATTGATAAGGGGATAACTGCGCCTTGAGTCTTACCGTGACTGAACGACACGATTGAAAGCTACCAATCCGAGCTTTATCGGGTGAAATCAGAGGCCGGAGGAATTTTGTGCATTCTGGGCACACGAGAGCGAGAGAGAGAGAGAGAGAGGCTGTCAGAAATCTCATTCCTGAAATATCAGGCCTCTCCAACTCCAGCGGCTCGTCCTTCAGTCCTCCGTTCCACCCTCACCTGACATCATAACTGATCTAACTGTGGCAGACTGGCAAAAAAAAAAAAAAAAAAAGAGGTATGCTGCAGAAGTGACATTAGGAAATCTTTTTATAGAACAACTGTTGTCAAATAAGTAATTATGGAGAAAGTGTTGGCTTATCACGTTGGGACAGGCAGAACAGGGTGAACTTGGAGGAAGTTGGTGGCGTACAAAGTTGTGGAGTAAGTCAAAAAGTAACTGCGAGAAAAGAGAGAGAGAGAGAAAAATAAGGGATTCTTCCTTTTGTGAAAAATGTAGGTGAAAGCAGGAGAAGAGGGGAGTGCAGAGCAGCCGGGGAGGCTCAAACGACTCTTTGTCTTTTATCTCTCCTTTTAATCTTCATTTATCTGCACTTCCCTGATGAGACTTAAATATATAGATATAAAGACCAAGTGTGTCTTTAGAGTCTCCTTTGGTGCAGCGCACTCTGTGACTCAGCTGTATTTGTTTAGGGTGTGGTTTTAGGTTGTTTCATCCAAACCCTCATTTTAGAGAGTTTCGCTTTATTCTGCACAACACTGGTTTTACAAGTACTTCAGCATGTTGAGAGCCCAAGCAAAAAAAGAAAAAAATAAATAAAAAAAAATTACTGCCAGCAGCATGTCAAAGCAAAACAGGGTGTAATACACTGTGAGTGGCTTAACTATTATTAAGGAAGCCATGTGCATAAGCATTAAAGCCCCATTATTATTATATAGCCATTTTGCTTCTGCTTCTGTCCCAAATTTTCATTTTCTGTTAAAATCACAGCTTTAAAAAACATCAAAAAGCATCAAAACTGGATGCTCGATCTGGAATAGTGTGATATGACTTTTGGCAGTACTCAATGAAGTAAATTTGTAAAAAAAAAAAACAACAAATTAAAATTACACAAACAAAACTGGGATTGTAGCAACATTTGTGGTAAACCCCAGCTCTCTAAGGAGCTCTACAGCTCAGACAGGCTTCACAGGGAAAAAAAATGAAAAGGTTAAACAGTTCACAAAACGTTAGACTTTACACGCTGAGCTGCAACGTACATGTGTACAAGCTTTCACACAATTTAGTTTTTTTAAAGATTTTACACTGAAATTTTTCACTTAGAGAAGGATGTTTGAGTTTTCTAAACAAACTAGTCTTATTCCCATAAATTTCACACGTTCCTATATAATAAATCAGACATAAAAATGTATGTGTGTCACTGCTGTGGTGGTTTTCTTTCAAATCCTCTCAGAATCCAAAGACTCCTATAGACTCAGAGCTTTCTGCCACTTAAAGCTCATGATTTTATTTTATWTWTTTTTTCAGTCCAACATACAGTTTTTGCACAGTGGCTGTTTATTTGAGTCTTAGCTTGTGTTTTATGTTTCTGTCTGCTCCACTGAGTCARAGGCAGCAACTTTGACATTTCCTTTGATCTTGATTCTCTTCATAATTTTTATTCAGTTTATATACATCAAACCATTGGYATTTAATCTGCTTATATAATTACAGAAGTTATCATTAGGTGTTATATTGCAGGGGAAAGTTGAAGGTAATAGCTGCATTGACTATCTTCAATAAACGATTCAGATCTTAAGAGTTTTCACTTTAGGTTCAAGTTCAATAATTAGAGTGGTTCTTAAAGCTGTGAGCATTCATTTTGGGTTTTTTTTCCACTTGGAAAAGGAAATGACTGCACTATTTTCACTGGAAAGCATCATATAATGACTTTAAAACCATAGTTTATGGGKTTATTGTTGCCCTGTCAATCTGCTCACCACGGTTTCCTGGCATCACGGGCACTTCTTGACCCTGATCCGGCGGACTGGAACTGGACTCTGGTATGACGTTGTCCTCTGGAGTTTCCGGGTTCGCTGCKTTCGGGACTGTGGGAAACAAAAGGAAAAAGAGAAACTCAGATAGTGGCGTCCTGCGTGAGATGAATTACAACGACTTCTTCTTTGCAAGGATTACTCTTATTATCATTTCATTTCAGTTCAATTCAATTTATTTATATAGCGCCAAGTCACAACATACGTTGTCTCAGGGCACTGTACATAAAAAGAACAATCTAAAGAAGAAACCAGCAGATTGTGTTGAATCACTTCATCACAGTCTCCCATCCTGAGCMAACGGTGGAGAGGAAAAACTCCCTGCTAATCAGGAAGAAACCTCCAGCAGAACCAGGCTCAGGACAGGCGGCCATCTGCCTCGACCGGCTGGTTGAGGGACAGGAAGGAGACACAGGTAAAAACAAAAGAACTGGTCCAGGTGCAMCTACTTCTGGAAAAGAGACAAAAAGAAAAAAACATGTTATTGATGGAAATAATTACAATAAACATGTAGAGAAGAGAGGTTACRTTGTACGTTTGATATATCTTTTTCACACACAGAGGAGGTTATCGTTGCCCGTGTCAAAGCAGTGTCAGACTGGGTGAGAGCCCTGGAAGTGGGAAGGACGAGGTTTCGCGAATGTCTGTGAAACACATCGACATCCCTGTCCTGTCGTAAAAAAAAAAGAATGAGCTCACATCTACATCAGCGGCTCCTTCAGCAAACACTCAGATAGGCATTTCCAACGCTCACGAGAGCACCCCCCACACACACACACACCCACACACACACCTACAATGTACTTACAATACACTCAGGCCTGGCAGAATGGGGGTAAAGTAGTTATATATTAACTTTTTATTGTTTTACATTATTCATCACGTTAAAAGGCCATAATATGCCTTATTTATTGCTCTGGCTTTAAGTCTGTGTGGAAGAGGCACACTTCTGAGGGGGAGATAATAGGAGAACCGGAAGAGAAGTGGGAGGGGGAGAGCAGGGGGGTGGTTGTGAGCTCTTGAGAGTAGTGCAAAGGAAACAGACAGTTTATCTGACTGTCTGTTGCGATTCCAGCACACCGACTTTGAAGTCTTTGTGCGGTAAACACTGGTGGGTTGTCAGCATTGTTTTGTGTTTTTTGTTTRTTTATTTTTTGTACAGGGGCAGGGGCACACGACAGGGAGACAGTTTATAAACTATTACTGAAGCTGGTCAGATGGATGCCACAGACAGCGCTTATCTGCATCTGCCCCGCGGCCCGAGTCTGTGTGTGAATGAGAAATAGAAGTGGGAAGGCAATTTGTGTCCAAGRCCCCCGTGGCAAGTGTGTGTGTCCATACGCGGGTGTAGGAGTTGAGAAAAAGGGCTGGCCGTTCTGGCAGGAAATTCTCCGTCTCAAAAACAATTCCGCTCAATCGTGAGCCGACGTACGAAATGATTTGGGTGTGGGTCGTCTGGTAGATGGAAGATGAAAGAGAAGAGGAGGAAATAAACGGCACCCTTAGGGGAGGTAAAGGGGTGAGGCTGGCGACTAAACAACGCCCCTCTATCTTCTCCATGTCGGGACCACAGCGCCGCACCGTCCTGATTGCGGCGGCGGCGGCGGACGTAGCCGTGAGCTGTTGTGGGYGGTTAATAATTGATGAGGAAAGACAGGAGTGAGAAGTGGGAACATTCACG
>NW_013952621.1:642529-646139 GCF_001266775.1 Austrofundulus limnaeus
ACCCCACACCGTGCCAACCACTGAGCATGTGCACGGAGCGGCCTAATGTTCTGACCCATTTTTTTCCCTCTCTCTGTGCGCGCTGCTGACATTTCCCTTAGCTATGCAGACAGCAAGTACCTCAGAACTGCCAACCCACCAGAAGGAGGGAGAGGCTGGGGAGGGGGAGCGAGATGATGATGATGATGATGATGATGGAGTGACAGAGAAGAAAGACAGGGATGTCGGGGAGAGGTGGACGGAGAGAAAAGATGAGGGGAGCGATGAGCGTGCGTGGCAGTGAGTCAACACATTTCTAATGAGCGTGGTGACATGATGGGGAGGGGTGGGGTGGGGTGGGGCTGCTGAGCAGCAATGTACTTTTAAGAGATGAGCTTCCTGAGTCAGTTTCTCCTCCGTTTTACTTATTATTTTATAAACAACAGGCAAAAAGAAAGAAGACATTTAAAGCACAATCAGTGCGCGGGACCCATCTGTTTGTGGCAGAGACAGATGATTCAACACGATAATTCCCGCGACTGTTGACACAGTAAAAATGTAAACGCTTTTGCAAATGTAGCATTAAGAGAATGTGTGCATATTTCACACTGGAGTGAATCGCCAAAATAAACTCGCACGGCACTGCGTGCTAGGARGAAGTGAAGGGAAGAGGACATATGGGAGGATCTTGGTGAGCAGAAGGCGTTCAGCTGCAGGGACGGAGGATATTTGAATCAAACACACAACAACATCTGGGGTCACAACTGAGCGGGGCCTTTCCTTTTATTGTGTTTGCCGAAACAAAACACTGTGCGGCTGCAGAAACGTAGAGCCCAGGGCGGTGAATAATGTCTGTTTTTATTATGGATTAGTCTGCGGAGGATTTTTACGTTTAATATTACAAATAAAGAAAGAGCTGCCCGTAGGCACGAGCTCTTCCGATTTCTTAAAAAAAAGGAAAAGAAAGAAAAACATTAATTTTAGGAAGCTGGAATGAGCTCTTGAAAGAGAAAACAACCTATATATTTCATTTATTAACAATCAGTAACTATGATGAATCTCTTGCTAAAACAAAAGCACCTACTGTTATAGTGTTTTCTCAAATTAAATRTTTAAAATCAGAACAAATAAAGAATTATAGAATAAATGCTGTTTTTAATCATGTAAAGAAAAGTAATTTCTTCAGATCAACAATAGCTAATTCAAAATAGTCTCTCATGTTTTATGTTTAAGTTTTTTAGCATAAAAGTCAGAAAAATAGTGACGAAAAGGGCATCAAATTTTATAATGTCAAAATAATTCTTATATGCTGCTATTTCTTGTTAATAAGACTCATCCTGAGATCTGCTTTTGACATTTTCAGCAGTTTTTTTTTTCTGTTATAAAAACCTGAAATTTAACCAGCTTAAAACCGAAGAACTCGTGTCTAGATGGCCTCAGTGAAAGCTTTCTTCAGATTTTCAGAGAAAAAAAAAAGCAATTATTTCAATCTGCACAGAGCAGTCACATGGAAGTTGTTGTTAATGTCCTCTTTCCAGTAGCCACTGGGTTGGATGGGCACAGAAATAGACTGGAAAGTAGCTGCAGCTGGGCCAGCAGCATCTTTTTCTTATTTTTTTTTCCCTAACAGGGTTTTTAGGGCACATTGATTGTGAGTGACAGCTCGCTGTGGGACCGTTTTTTGAGAAAACGAGCGCTGCGGCTCGGCGTTCGGAGTTGAGGAACAGCCGCGAGGTGCAGAAAACCCACTCCAGCTGAGAGGAACTTTCCTAGAACTTCTCCCCTCGATTAAAGCATTTCCCCTTTCAACTCCCATTAACGCCCAGAATATGGACCGGTTTTCCTGCTGGTTAATAATGTGGAGCAGGAGCCCGTGCTGCCTGCAATAATGCAGCATTCCTGTCATTCTGCCACGGTGTTGCAATCCCAGGCTGTCAGAAGCTCAAATTGACCTACATGGAAAAAGATAACGCAAAGTCTGTCTGTTTCTGAGCCGGCTGTGGGTTTTTTTCCCCCCACTCTGCTGAATTTGTTCCTGCTCAAACCTTGCTAGCATCAGCAGCTTGTTAGTTTCTACTCTTCCACCGACTGCCAGAATCCTCTGCTGTCATTTCACTAGCCAACATCCAAATATCTGCACACACTTGATTTTTTTTTGTCCTGCAGTAAACCTCCTTATTTTTGATATGCAGCTTTTAGGTTGGATTCAGATCACCGTGGTGGGCAGATGTTCCCCTCAGATGGAGGTTACTGTCTGTTTGGGTCAAAACAAGTACTGTGAGGATGGCGGGAATGTTTACGCAGCAACACATCTGTGTACTGTTCCCTGTCAAACGCAGGATATAGATGTTGGCGTAGTGAGCAAAARCCACGTATAAAAGTGAAACGTATGATGCAAACCAAATGCCGCGTCCAAGGATATCTAAACAAAGCGTGCTCGTTTACTTCCAGCGTTTTTTTCTTTTTTAAATGACTTACCCCGACCGTGTGCATTACATCCAAAACTCCAAACACATTTCCTTTTGTGTGATTACTCTGAGAGGGCCAGCCGAGGAACATCACAGAGCGTTCTCGCTGCGTRGAAGTGGAGTTATTCTACACAAGTCATTTGTCACGTGGACGTCGTTTTCTGTGGGGTTTCTCTTCCACGCGGTTTGCAAAAACTACTCGCGGGTGAAAAGGAGTCCCTCAACGAGCTTACAGCGTTGGTGGCAGTGGGTGGGCAGCGCGGATAGAATCCTATGCCCTCTGGAACAATCATCAGCTGCAGCAGTAAAACTGGAAACGGAATATCCAAAACGAGAAGACAGGAATTCGATGGCTAATTAATCAGGTTACTTCATCGCGGTGATGTTGGAATCATGAAAATCGAACAGTTTGCTGCATGGAGCGGTCCTGATTATTGATTGTTTGCAGTCCTCTGATACAAACAGAGACCCCCTGTTAAACAGATAATTAACTCAGTTTATCCCCCCCGTCATTTAGTCAAGACTAAGCAGTTTTCATGAACTCGTCATCGGAAATCACACTTTCCCTTTTTTCTCCTTTTAAAGCTTCTATTTTTCTTCTATTGGCAACAAATCAAGACCATCGTGTGTGTTTTTTTAACCATTACATAAAAGCTTCTTAAGCATCTTTTGATGTAACGGCTGGAAAATATCTTCTCATGTGAACTCGCAGAACGGTCCTCAGTTTTGATATGAATATAAAAAGCAGGGTTTGAATTATAATGTTTGAGATTCTTTTGAGCTGTATTATATTTTATATGCATTTATTCATGAATTCCTCCACTGTCTTCAKTTCAGTAAAGTGAATTCTATCTACTAAGTCTGCTAACGTCACAAGATGTGACCGAATGCTTAGAAAGTAGGTTTTGTCAAAGTGCTGAGGCATTTCTGAGGTCAATAAAAAACAATTTTAGACTCTTAAAAAAACAACAAACCAGGGATCAAGTTCGGTTTACTGAAAACATTTATGACTGCAGAGCATTGTCTTATTTATAAAGAGTTTTTTCAGAGTGACTCAGACTCATTATATTTAACTACTTTAAAGGGATCCACTATTAGTTGTAACATCACACTTTATTTGATAAACATTTATTTTAACTGTAAAATAAAGACTGTAAAAATAC
>NW_013952621.1:647515-663153 GCF_001266775.1 Austrofundulus limnaeus
GTACATAGAATTTTGTTTTTAAGAAATTAATAAAGTTTGAAATAAAAAAATTAAGAAATCTTGCATAATACATCTGATTTTACCCATTTTATCAAATAATTGGCATATTTTCCTTTAAACTTGGCTCAAACAAAGTGAAACAGGAAGTGACATCAAAGGGGAACTCTTTAACAAAGAAAACTCTGGTCTTTATTCATTGAAACAATATTATTTGAACTCTGACTCTTCTTCATCTCTCTCGGATAGTGAATTAAAATAATCATCAAATTCTCTACAGTCTGTATCATTAGTCATTTATTCAAWGCTCTGTTCACATGCAGATATTCATTCCCCTTTGACATCACTTCCTGTTACTTCACATGYAAATATTTCTACAACTGTTCATCACAGCRGCAGGAAATTATATTTGCAATATGTTTTTGATGTTATCTTTTCAATAATGCATTTATATTTATTCAAAATATTTCATGTCACAGGCACTTTAATTTTCACAAACATGCTACTTCTTCATGGCAGAGCTACAGACTGAAACCAAGCCAGCCTGGCATCAGTGTGTTTGCATTRGCCCTTATGGCCCAGTTGCACCTTGATTTCCAGAACCCTAAGACTCGTGGTTCTRTCTGGGCCTGCCCGTCCCAGTTTGATGTCAGCTACTGTTGTTCATTGATTGGTTCATTGACCAGGGCTGGGGGTTACGTCACATAGATGAAAGTAACCTTACATGAATGTAAACATAGTCAGGTCTGGGGTAGAATAAGGCCGGGGCAAGCCTTACAACGCAAAAATACCTTGTGTAAAATACATTACTCTGTTTTTATGTATTTCACTGTAATAAAACAAATAAATCAAGACGTCACCACCTGAATTTAACCTGACTTAAGAGTTTCCACTTTCTGAAATTAGTGGCATTTCATCAACAAAATYCTGTTTTCCAAGGTATTTATGTTGAGCTCTGTACAAAAACCTGACCAAAAATGGATAAAATGTTTCTACTTTTCAGTTCCTGGGAGAATGTGTCGTTGGACGGAGGCAGCGGCGGACAAAGTCACACTAGCGATAAATGAGAATGTCACACCAAAGTGAAACATGGCTTGAAGGCAGCATTGCTGCATTGTGTTCTACATGTGAGGTGAGCGCACATTTACCTTGCCCGACTTTCATGATGACTTTCATGGCTCGGCTCTTGCACACGCCTCCCTCCCGGTTCTCCAGACCCTCGACCGTGCCGTTGGAGGTTGCTGTAATGGGGGTGGGGGGGTGAAAGAGAGAGAGGACGACACAAAGGACAAGGAATGGGAGGACGTGATGGAGGGTAAAGAAAAGAGAGAGTGGGGGGGGAGAGAGGAGACGGTGACACGTTGGTTAATGAGCACGTCCATAACGCACAGAACTAATCAATATTTACGACAAGCACTGATTAGCTGTTCCAGTGATTAGCAGTTCTCACCCTCAATCAACCGGCAGCTCCTCTCAACGCCATCTCTCATTAACWCAATAAAGTGAAGTCAAACGAAAGGAACAACATTACAGTCTACTGAGAGAGGCTGGACGCTGAGGTGAGGAGGAACATGGTCAAACTTCGACGTGTGTGTGAGTGTGTGTGTGAGTGTGTGAGTGTGTTCTCCGTCAGTAAATAGTTTAGCACTGAGAGTTCCAGCTGCTTGCCAAGTCCTCGGGCAGCCCACTCCCTTTGGGGCCACATGTGTCACCACTTGCTGGTACAGTGCAGCTAGCTAAATGCCTCCTCTTGATGTGTGTGCGTGCGCACGCCTGCATGGCCATTTTTAAATCAGCGTGTGCGCGCCAATCCCCCATTTGTTATAGAGTGTGCTCCAACTTGGGAGTTTAAGGTTGTTTATCCAATGTCACAGTCACTTCACACACTGTGACACAATTGACTGTCTATTTTAGGGCCCTTGATAATGACCTGGGGAGACAGAGTGTGACTCTGACCTTAACACTGAGCAGCTAGACACGAAGAGTGTGTGTGTGTGTGTGTGTGTGTGTGTGTGTGTGTGTGTGTGTGTGTGTGTGTGTGTGTGTGTGTGGAATTCCCCAAATGATCACCATCTCCGCTTAGTCTGCTGTTTCGACTCACTCCCTTCCTCTGAAATGCTTTTGTTTCTCTTCCTCGCATTTTTCCGTCTCGGTCTCACTTCATTTAGTTTAGTTTTTTTTAATCTGCGACGGTTGGCTCTACCCCTCCTCTTTCCCTCACTCTTAACTCAATGACCATCTCCCAGGATGATTGCTTCGGATGGCACCCTCATTATGATGACAGAGTCCTGGAGAGAATATTTATCTAATGACAACAGAAAAAGAAGTGAACTTAGCTACAGGCGCAGGGAGGAGGGGAGTCGTTCTAAACAACACAAATACAAACATTAGATTACTTACTGGCATTGTGAATCAATGTTTCTACATGCGTTTGCTTGCTGCAAACTGATGTCTTGTTGAAATATGCCTCCACAGCCGTGGAAAAAAAAACTTGTCTAGTTGATGCATGTTCTGTCATTCCTAAGCGTTATTAATGCTGACATTAATGCTGCCATGTGGGATTTYGGCTTTTTAACTTCGGAGAAATGAAAGAAAACAAAATAATGAATTACACTAATATTATGCTACCCTATCAGATTGAAACCCGAGCCTCTAAATTACAATGTTTTGTTAGCRTGATAATTTGCAAGACGGACTCTGATAACATCATGTCAGGAGCTTCCACCGCCTCGCCGCTGTAGACTCAACACAACGGAGTAAAGTGGACGTAGAAATATACACAAGGGACCAGCAGAGTTAAGTGCCACCAAAAAAAACAAGGATTTGAATTTACACTGAACATTAATGTGAATGAACACTCAGGGCTGAGTGAGTCTTGTGATTTATGTAGATCCTAAGCAGAGAGCGTGTCTTGTTTAAAGAGAACATCCAAAGCCAGCTCTGAAAGCCTCTCCCTGCCAAGAACGGACCAGACGCTGACACAACCTCATCTGCCATTTTTACCCCCAATTTCTCCTTCCCTTTCAATTTTTACATTTCCAGGGCAAGGTTTGACAAAATAAAAAAAAAGGAACTCTTTGAAGATCGACCTCAAAGGCGCTTGAATATTCTCCCTAACAGTGAATTTTATATTCACTCAGGGAGAGCAAATCTTCTCAGTGTTAACTTACTTCTGTCATCTAAATTAACTATTCCTTCAGGCTGGCCGAGCAGACCTCTGCATCGCTGATGTGGCGTAATGATAAGTTGGCCCCGTGAGGCTCCTGTTTAGAAGTGAAAGAGAGCCGGATTTATAAAGAAGATCACTTCAGATGCTGTTTGCATTCGGGCGATGGAAAACGTCACATAACTCAAGCCATTACTGTACTACGGAACTTCATAATCCCATTAACTGTGTCCAATTCTGACCACATTTTCTCATGTGAATACATCTTTTAAGCACTGTTCAAGATGGAAATCAGTCACAGGATCAACAGTTGAGTGCATTTAAAAAGACAATTGTTGAGGACTGTTAAAGGGGTAGTTCAGCTCTTTGAAGTGGGGCTCCATGAAAAAGTTATGAATAATTATTTTCTGACCTGTTGCAGATGGGTCCTCGAACGTTCTTAGTTTGGCAAAGTATAGTTTAATTTGGACTAGACATGACTACTCCAAGCAGGGCGAGGACCAAAGTGGATTCCAGGTTGTGTCAAAACTACTCCAGTCTCAAACATTTCATAGTGGCTGTGTGATGCCAAGACTGGAGTGGATTGCTGTTGTTCTAAAACAAGGGCGTCCAACCCCGGTCCTCGAGGGCCACTATCCTACATGTTTTAGGGTGTATTCAGACCAGGAAAGTCCTTTGGTCCAATTGTTTGGTCCGGACCAAAAACGGACTTTTTTTTTTTCGTTTGGTGCGGTTTGCATTCACATTGTGCATTTTTGCAAAYGAACTATAACTTGTAAACAAAGCCATGAGGCTGACAATCATTGCTCCCATTGGACAAAAAAAGGACGGGGGCGGGACTGAGCCACAGATCCAGAAGAAAACAAGGRAGTCCTGCATGCTGCGGTTCTGATGCGCACATTTATGCTGATAATACAACTGCAATAGCATTTAAAATGTCAGAAGCAGCTAATTTAATGGTGGTTCYGTGATGATATTCTAATTTTGGAGCGGCGTCAGTAAATGTGTCCCGCAACCCAAAGGAGACGAGGTGCGCTGCGTGTTCTGACCCACAACATGCCGGCAGCAGAGCTGCTAACAGGAGGCGATGAAACAGGTATGTTTTTAGTTTATTTAGCTCAGCAACGGTAGCCTGTGAAGTCCAAAAAGGTGCATGTTTAATGCAGTTGGTTCGTTTAGAGTCCGGTCTGTATTCACACCAGAAGAGAACTAAAGTGAACTGCACCAGAGTTCATTTGGAAGCGGACCGAGACCACCTCAAAAAGCAGGTCTCGGTCCGGTTGTTTGATCCGCACCAGAGTTCGCATGAGTGTATTCACACCTGCACAAAAGGTCCGGACCAACGCTGGAAACGAACTCTGGTTCGTTTAAAACGGAGCAAATTATCAGGTCTGAATACGACCTTAGAGGTTTCTCTGCTCCAACACACTTGGTTTGAATGAATGAGTGATTAACAGGYTTCTGCAGATTTAAAGAGGTAATTCAATCAYTGAATCAGGTGTGTTGGAGCAGGAAAACAAGTATAATATGTAGGGATGTCCTGATCAGATACTCRGTATCGGTATCAGTGGCAGATGTGGCCATTTTTTTGAAAATCATGTAGAATCAGATTCAGTCATGTGATCGGGCCGATCCAGTTTTTGCRACAGTTTTCARCATCATCATGCTTTACAACTGCCGTTAAGAAGTCAAGACGCACACAAAGTATGCAACCATGTCCACTAGGGTTGGGCAATATTGGCAAAAAAAATTAATTACGATTAATTGTGGTATTTAGCCGATAACGATTAATTTGACGATTAATCCCYTGGAGTCCCTGGACCACTGCATGCCCTAGTCAMATGACCAATTTAGTGGGAAAGATTTGCTCTTTGTAAAAATCTGTTCCAAATTGTGTCAAAATTACAGGCTTCAGGTTATACATCAAATTTTAAATTGTGTTGATAGATAAATAAATTACAGAACTTTTTGTTTTTAAGGTTTGTCATATTTGAAGCGGAGAGGAGCACCAAGCAGACTGATGGTGGCATTAATCGTATTAATTAAGTRTCAAAAAGTAATAGATTAATGTTTTTCTGACGATTGATTGCACACGATWCGATTATGCTCAACCCTAACGTCCACAGTGTGGGAACACTTTTCAGTGGAAAACAATGACGCTGAAACTGCATCTTGCAAAATCTGCAAACTGGATGTTTCTCGTGGTGGGAACAGCAGGGCTCGCTTTAATACCAACCTTATCACCTGGAAAGAAATAAAGAAATAAAGCTATCGGATCGGTATCAGATTGGTATCAGATTGGTATCAGATTGGTATCGAAAAGACTAATCATTAAAAAAATCGGATTGTGTCGGGAGCCAAAAAAATCGATCGGGACATCCCTAATAATATGCAGGATAAGGTCCGTTGAGGACAAGGATCGGACACCCGTGTTCTAGAGGGTCGCAGCCTGTTGTAGACCAGTTGGAGACACATTAATTTTACTTGGATTCACACTAAATGAGATTGGGCCAAGTCTTGACATGTGGTTACATACATGTGTTTTTTTTCCCCTGGGGATCACTAAAATATTCTGATATTTTATGATCATAAAATGTGGTCAATATTATGTGGTCATAAAATAAAAACAATAAATACAGCTTTAGTGCTCTAGATGTCTAGAGAATTATAGCATCACTCATCACCAATTCCAGGAGTTGCTGATGGGTTTCAGACCCTGACAAGATGTCTGACTTGTTTGGCAGAAAACTTGTTGCACCAATTATTCAGATAATTCCTAGATTCTTGTGAATTTCGAAACATTTTGGAAAATCCCTCACAAAAGTTTGCATTTTGCCACCAACAGTGACAGTCCAGTGGGTTTAAGAAAACAATCTCAGTTCATAACAAAATTTTACAGCTATAATGCAAGTAGAAATAGCAACAGCTGCAGCCAGCTGCAGTACTTCCAGCAGGACTGTCATTGTATTTGTGTTGGAATAACTCAGTAATGTGAAAATTACATCGATGGGAAGGTTTTTAAAATGAGCCATGAGCCATAAAACATTGAGCCATTAGGTTACATGCTAAAACAAAATTTTTGGCTTGTTCAAAATGGTTCTAAGAGTTATCTACAACAGGTAAGATGTTAATCATTTGTAACATTTTCCTTCAGAACACCACTACAAAACTCATAATCATCACTGTAACGTTTGTTTTTCATTTGTTTCAAACTCTTGGCTGATTTTAGTTTGGTCACATCTATCATGTCAAAGATCAAGCAAAAACTGTGCCAGCCCCATTTTCACTGACTTCCTAACCCTGCTCTACAACGCCACGCTGCCAGCTTTTTTTTTTTTTAAATCTCAAAGCCTCTCTGTCTTCCTGCCGTCGCTTTCATTTTCACACCACCACCCCCTCGTTTTATCCCTGCACACTAACGTTAATCCAAATCTGGATTTCCAGATATTAAAAGGCCATCGGTCGTGCTGCGTTGTGGAAGGGAGGAAACCAGCGAACTGGGCTTTCCTGAGTGTCTCGACGGAGATAAAAACACGGGGGGATGAAGCAACAACAGGACGGAGAACAAAGAAACRACTGCCCTGCTGCTAATGATTGAGTGGAACAAACTGGTTCACTGTTAGCGGTCCGGAATAACCGAAAGAAGTGGTCATTGCATGAAGGAATGCTGCTTTTTTGAAATAAAAGCGGCTGGCTCCAGAAGAGGGGTTTTAGTGTGATTTAAGACTCTCCTTGTGGGTGTGGATCATTGGACACGGAGTGACTAGTGGGAGAACAAAAGATCTACAGCTGCTGAAGTCATATGAGGAACCAGGTGCCAAATGTTGATGTTGGGAAATATCTACAGTACATTAGCCAAAGAGGAAGCTTTACAGGGGAAATAGCTGCTCGAGCTCACACCTTCTATCGCTGCACACCACTTAAAACMTATTAGCATACATATGTGAGCGTGCACCTTTGCATACAGATCTGAAAAAGGACATTCGGGGTGAAGGTGGAAGGAGTGCTCCCTGAGGTGCTAGGGGGAAAGGAGAGTGGGAGATGTGTTAGAGATGCAGCGCTGACTGACCGAGACAACACACACGATGCTGCGGTCTATATTTATTCTCAGGTCTGCTAAATGAGGTCACTCAGGTGGTCCTGTTGAATACATTCCCCCATCTCCATCATGAATCATATACTGCTTATTATTCCTGTCCAACCCAAAGGGGAGGAGGAGTGTGTGTGTGTGTGTGTGCGTGTGCGTGTGTGTGTGTGTGTGAGCGAGACTATGTGCGCGCGTGCAAGCTGGCAACATCTGCCCAGAGCACAAACGAGTGGATGGATACAGCCCATGTGACAGACAGAGAGCAGGTTGTTTAATGAGAAAGTGGATGAGAGGTGACATTCATTGGCTGCCTCACACACCACCACCACCTCCACCTCCACCCTGCTCTCTACAGCATTCAGACTTCCACTTAGAGGAGCAGAGCAGGCACTGGGTAGTCACAGCAACCACTGCCAATAAGGTCTATACCCCCCCACCTCCCCTTAAAAAAACAAAGAAAGAAAGATAAAAATGATACAGCTCACACTCAGCATCAAGGCACACACAGCTGTTCCGTTTGTTCCAGGCAAAGCAGCGTGGCTAAACACAGACCTGTCAGGTGGGTGTGTGCGTATTAAACACAGTCTCACAATAAAAATGTCTGTTTCCTATACCTGCTGTTTCCTTCATCTTGGTTTTGGTTTACATTAGCCGACCACAACTGAGGAGCTGAGGAGCAAAGGAGCGCCTATTTGCACAGAATATTTCACTCCTGAACGAGCACAGGGAGGGTTAGATTAGGGTTATGTGTCTGATTCCAGAGATAACCCTCCCCGGCAGATCTGGCGTGCCTGCAAGAATGCACGTGCACATACACATACATGCAGAGAACGAAACACACACACACACACACAAAGCGAGGTTGACAGACTGGAATAATACTGGGGGAGCTGGATGTTTGCACTTTGAACCTTTTCTAATCCTGAGTATTAGGGCATGGCTAAAGCCTGATTATGGTGGAATGAAATGGATCTAAATAGATGTCCCAGCCCATCAGACTTCCATTTCTTTGTCCCAGAAATAGAAATGGAAATCAGTAATCAACCTCCAACCCCTCCGCTTGCCGTCTCTCCCACCTAGATTCTTCATCTGTAGGTTTTGCATCAGCAAAGACGATTCATTCAGACTTCTCCTATCATCTCAGACGAATCGGCCACTCTCGTGTTACACCCCCCACCTGCCTTCCACTCGTGTTTCTTCTCTGTAATAAAACCTGGCAGACAATATAAAATTGTCATACCTTCAACGCTTGACGCGCAAATTTTTCATGCCATTTCGTACATCCAATATTGAATTTGGGTTAGAGCGAGCGTGGTTTTGAGTAATGAGGGTGGACACAGCTGATTTTCTCATCTCTCCCCGTTCAAACGGTGCGATTTCTTTTTCTCACACTCTGGTGTTGCTTAAAGCCTCACCACGTGCTGCCCGCTCCCGGGAGCCACGTCCGTCGCTGCTGCGGGTACACTCAGCAGGTAGGGTAGGGAGGGGCCGGGTGGGGTGGGGGTGGGGGGTCAAGGTTTGTGGAGGTCAGCTGCCCGGCAAACACACAACTGTTGCTCAGCCTGAGGGGGAGCTGCTCTCCCACCTCCTCGTTAGACTGGCCTTGCTCGTGCACACACAATCACGAGTACGAGCACACAAGCTAGATGCACGCCGCCCCCGAGGTCCTCGGAGGTGAACGCACTGCGACGCGCAGACAAACAAATGCGCACAGACACACACCAAAAGCCTGCACAGGCAGAGGATCAGGCAGGACTTAAAAGCTCCTCAAGCAGCAAAATTACAGGGTACCTCTAAATCCTCCCCCGGCAGAAAGCTCCATGGTATGACGGGGTGTGTGTGTGTGTGTGTGTGTGTGTGTGTGTGTGTGTGTGTGTTTTGGCCTCTGTGTAGTTGTGCACATTTGAATAACTGTACTCTAATTGTGCAGAAGAATTTGCATTAGTTTGACTGTGTGTGTTCTCTGATTGATGAGGATGAGTAGATGAGTAATAATACATGTGTCTAAACATTCACAAATACTCATAAGTAAGTTAATTTCCCATTTTTTCCCCTGAAAGGTTTCGTGTGTGGTCTTGATGAAAAAGTGCGACGTGAGTGAGCAAAAAGTTCTTCCTTTCGGCCTTCCAGAGGCAGCACCACAGGGCTCGTGCTCCAGGTCCACTTCTGACAGCTTTTAACCTCTGCAGAGGACCTGTCAGCRGCTCTCTGAGTGCTTCTGTGTGTGTCTGTGTGAGACTTACAGCCTGCAGTCACAGAAACATTCTGCATCGTTTCACCGTGGGTGCCTGTGTGTCACCTCTATGGCGGATCCAGCGGTGCAGAGCTTTTTCCCACTGCTGCACTTTCCACTCTCCATTTCCCCACTCAGCACGCTGCAAACCCCCACTACCACCACCACTACTACCACCCCCCCACCCACACACACACGCGCGTTTGTCCAACGACGTGCACGCTCTCACACAAGGACGAGAAGATGGCATTGTCTCATGCACGAGAGGCGAGCCTGCGCAAATGTTTCGACAAACACAAACCCGACCACTAGCAAAGGAAGCGCCCGCAGACGCGTGCCGTCTGCGTGTCGTCTGCAGGATCAGTTGGAGATAAAGGATGCAGAATAACAGGAGGACCTTGGGGAGCGGAGCAAGTCATCTGTCTCAAACATGAACAGACTGAGCGCACTGCAACATGACATGATGTGGACAGACTCGTTTTAGAGCGCACCGCGTCCCAAACCATAGCCTTACACTATGTGTTCAGCCCCCCCACCCATCCTACACTGACCACACACACACACATACACACACTGACTACACACAAGTGGATGAGTTCTCTCAGAWTGTTGCAGCCTGTTTCTGACCTGAAACCCACACAATCTGACAGGTGTACACCAGGGGGAGCGCAGAATGGCGAATGCAGTCAATTGGTACATTAAAACTGCATAACCTGAGGGTGTGGATACTTATAGCTTATCTACAAATGGATGCACACAGTAATAAAGACAAAAGGTACAATGCCAGCACCCTATGGGCATTTAATAACCAAAACATCTTAACTCCTCCCAACATGGAACAATTTCAGATMATTTTACCAGCTATTTTAGCTATAATATATTCGGTTGTGTGGAGAATTTCGCCGGTAGCCCACACAACCCTCCCTAATGACAGAGTAAGCTAATTGGCAGTAATGGCTCTTTGCACTGATATCATCGAGCCACAGCCCCAAAAAACCTCAGCCGTTTAGCAGAAATCACTCACAGACTAAAAACTGGGGGAAAGCGCCTGGAGAGGTGGCAGCGTCAACTACTTCTGCCAGTAGTTTTGTTCACAAAGACAATAATAAAAGGAGGAGGGAAATGACGCTTCAGATGCTCTTTTTTTCTCTCTCTTTGCTGTAAACGTCGCTTCCCATCTATTAGATCATTATTTTTAAAAAGCGGCGCAGCCCCTCTTGGGTGCACACACACACACACACACACACACACACACACAATTTAACACCCTTGAATACACAAAAACAAACAGGTGAACAAATGCATCTTGAGCTGCACGCACATTCAGTGCACTCTAACACACACAACTGCTTCCAAAGTCTCCCTCTCTGACAGTGCATCATTTGACTAACAGCAGCTGAAATGTTGCGTGTTGAGAGGAATAAGTCGAGTAGAAACTGGGTCAGAGAGAGAGAGAGGGGAAAAAATGGCAGTTCACCTTCCTATTGGTGCGAGCTAAAGGTTAGGAAAGATGCAACACATGCTGAGGTGCAGACTCACTCCCAAACACAGGCTCAGATGCAAAAGGTTAATATTGTTCATGTGGGAGTTGCTGCATTGCTGTTTATCTCACTTCTAGCCATTATGTGTGTGTGCACAAGGCTTGTTTGCAGCTAATAGTGTGTGCAGTTAACCACAAGCACACCGTTTCATCCTTGTTAGAGCCAGTGGGGTGGTGGTGGTGGTGGGGTCTCTGCATTAGTGTTTCATTAATCCCATCACGGGTCTAGGTTTTTCCCTTGTCACAAAAACAGAGAGCGAGATGCCCACTCTTTGTTTTTTTTTTCTCCTCACAACAACTGCCCATTAATCCATGTCGACAATCAGTCAACACGACTTGTAAACCCGGAGTCCTCCTYGCACTTGGGTCTGTCGCGCTCCCATCCATCCTCATTTGTTAGGAGAAATACTRGAGCTGACTGATCACTTCGAATTAAAACTCCTTCCTGCATCTATGCCACATAATCCTGTGGTCAAGTTCAGTCTGGGAAGCTACACATGAAAAAAAAAAACTGAGCATATTATGACTAATTTGTTCATTAAGAGCCATCGCTTTAGCATAAAGAGAGCTAGGGATTGATGCCAACAGAAGCTGTTAAATTGTCATAAAATAGAATTGGCACGAATGTTTCTGTTATCTATGCTAAATCATAMATGCGAACCCAGTTTAGTTATGACTGTTAGTGTTTTATTTTATAAATATTGCTCGTTTCCTCTTGAGTTCACCCGTCGCAAGAACCAGGTCAAGGTTCGTCAGACTCAGAATTAAACTGAACTGATTCACTTACATTTGTTTCCTTCCCTCCTAATCCCTGAGCTYACATAGACTGTGTTTGAAAATGCTGGAAGTTGCAGTAAAGTTGCTCTCAGTCACAAGTTTCTGGTATTTCTGTCACAAAGGMAGTCTGACATTTTGACTGAAASGTGGCCCATTAGGACTTSGCTCTTAGTCATTCCAAAGCTCTGTGCTGATGCTCCACTATAATAAAACCCTGTCTAAACCACGACTTGCATAAACAAAAGACATCTGTGCCGTTGTATGTGTTCTAACATGCTGTAGACGTTATAAGAGGCAGAACATCTCAGAGTTTGTCCCTAAATGGTGGCTCTTTTTCTGTTCTCCGTCTGCTTCCAGCAGGTGGCATCCGTATGGAAAGCATGACTGGATTAGGCTCACACGAGGTGCATACAGAACCAGGTGTGCAGGCACACCTCGGCATAAACGACCACTTTTGATGCTTTRATTTTTTAGAATAAAGTTGAAAGTGTGACAGAAAGGAATCCATTTTTATCAATGTAGGGTCCCCACAAAGATAGAAGTGTCTACACTTGTATGTGTGTGTTGCAGCCTAACCACATGGCTTGTTGACAGCAGACAACACCCTGTCTTTGAGGAGGAAATGGGACGTTTTTTTTTTCTGCTTGAAGTTGCTAATTTTTGCCCTAAACGTCTCAGACTGCGAGCAGCCTTTTGCTTCAGAACAGAGTGTTATTTTATGTCACTTTGAGCCGTGTTCGCTTGAAGATCCTTCAATAAAACCAACAGGCGTTTTAAGGTCAAAGTAAATAATTAKGTTTCTTGTGAAAATGGTCATTGAACATTGAACATGCTTGTGTTGGGTCAGGCACTTTTTTGTTTTCACTAAATCATGTATTTTGTAAAAATGTCAAGCAGCAGAATGGAGTTCCTGTCAGATCATAAACCTAAACACAAACTGTACGAGAACAATAACTCATATCAGAGACATTATTAGTATTTTTTTTTTTGTTTATGTTAAATCCAATTTTTCACAGGAAAAGTCAGAAAATGTCATTCTTGAATTTGAGAAATGAATCCTTCTGCATTCCAGCAACTCTATTATGACCCCCTCGGATTTGACTCAGGGCCATTTGTTGGGTCTACACCCACAATTGTGCAACATTTTTCTGATGTTTTTGCAGTGAATGGGCTTAGGTCTCATTTGTCATTAAGGYAAGGAACATGTTTTTGCTGTATGAATATGACCTTTGTACATAAAGGAGGCAAACAAAACCTTTAATGAGAACCTCAAATCTACCCTCACTCACATTCAAGACACAAACTTTTACTGAAGGAGGCAAACCAGCATGTTCTWAGAGTTCACAAAGAGCACTGCAACCATTATCCTATATTTTCCTCATAAGTATGCCTTTGTACAAAGATTAACAAATGAAAAACCCCAGTTGTTATTTCCTAAGTATTACTGGGTGGTACTGGTTAAACATGCAATCAGCTGACAGATGTACACAGAAGGCCTCTTAGTGAGCTTGTTCCTCACCGGGGGGCTCACTGAAGGTTTTCGTCTTGCTTCATTTGCACTGATAATCACACGAGGTGAACCATGGTTCACTCGCTAAATCCCAGCTGATGATAAAAGCCATCCTCCCTCATCTGTTCCCTCTGGCCTTTTGCGGGCGTCCGMAAAAAAAAAAAAAAAAAAAAGACGATGCACAACTCTGCACTCTGGAGAGGAGTCTCCCCACCCAACCGACCCCGTCGATCCACCTAAAGATTCAACGAGCCCACAAATCAGCCCGATAAAAGAACCGCTGGGATGGATCGGAATGTGGCGAGATAGCCGTGGCGTGTCAAAGGCCACGAGGCTCCGCAAGTCTCAACTGACTGAGGAGGTAATTTGTGAGTGAACTCCCTCCTGAGGGAAACCAGAGCTACAGCAATGGAACAAATCAACAAACCCGAACTGTGTGGGATGAAATATCTTTCGAGCTCTCACCTCTCCTGCTGGTGCGTGTAAAATACGAGCTTGCAGGGGTCCGTTTGTGTCTGTATTTAAATGAATGCTTTTAGATGACTTAGTGCATGTGCCAGGTTTTTCAGATTCTTCTGTTTCCGTGCAGGGCTCCATTCATCCTCCACGTAGAGAGGAGCTTCATTTCCACTGACCTTTTCAATCCGGCCTCCAGAAGAGAATTATGACAACTGAGCCGGCCTTGTTTCGCTCGGCGCATCAACGAGGGGAAACAAACAAACAAGCAATAAATCCTGCTGCAGGCTCGGGGCTTCCCATTTCAAATAGGTAATCGAAAAACAAACCGGGTGGGGGATTCAAAGTTGGAGGAGGAATATGCAATGCTTGTGTGTGAACTTTTTTCCCCCAATGAAAAACACAAGAATAGTCCAGGAATAAAAGCAAACCCTCCCGTCTGAGACATGACAGCAATCAATGAGAATCGATGCCATTTATGACGGCTATATTCCTCGAATAAATGGCTGCCTAATTGTCTGAGCACAAGATTAAAGCTCAGCGAGACAGTAAAGACAGGGAGATGGGCCGAGAGAGACAGAGAGTGTACTTGTTACCGAGTAGAGAGTCAATGTCAGCCCATCTGTTGTCCWCMGAATCAAAATCTGCGATAAGGGAGGAACAAAGGCAGASATAGGTGTGTGGGCGTGCACATGTCCCTGCGACTGTGTATGTGTGCATATTTTTATATACTTTGGATGGTGTGAGCCTGTGTGCCCAAACCTCAGAAGGACTCTCTGGTACCTGCTAACATGCAGGCGAGTTGACTGCAGCCAACTGAATTTTAAGTCAGAGCGCCTTCAACACACAGTGACACACACAGACACATGTTGACACAGAGACAGATACATAATAGCCCCGGGGCAAGGATGGAGCTAATGTCTGCAGCGCCAGAGCGCCACAWACAAGGTTTCTTTAGTTCCAAGAGTCCAGGCTGCAACAAAAAAAGCACAAAAAAATGACATTTCTTCCCCTCTGTTGTTCACCAGAACCCCAATCAGAGAGCACAGCAGACCACAGAGAAAAGGCCGCTGATTACATCCTAATGCACACAAAGCCTGCARGTTGCATGCAAACAGGAGGGCACACTCGCACACTGATTGCACCCCACCAACCCTTGAAAAAGTCAGTGCTCCTCTCTCCTCAATATCACTTACATGGTAAACCCAGGCTGATCAGGAATCAGCGGGTTATTTTTTTTGTGCAAAGGATGACCAAAGAGTACCGGAGCTTAAMCTCCAGATCAGGAGCAGAGAGAGATGGAGGCTCCTTACACCCCTTCTGTACCCCTGCCTAGCACAAATAAACTGCTACAACACAAAAATGTCTGGCAGACTCAAAACAATTTCCTGTCACCGTGCAGGGTAGATGGGAGGAGGGAGCGAGATCTAAGCATTATGGAGGGGGAGGATAGGTGGAATGGCATAAGAGGATGGAGAGAAAGATTGAGTTGCAGCAAAGAAATAAGGACAGACAAGTGGAAGAGAGGGGAAAGAAATGTGACCCTTGGGTTTTGAACAGGAGGTACGGAACCATCGAGTCGCTGCGAGCCCGAACTACACGGCACATATTTATTTGAAGACATGTTTCTCCTCAGCATCCATCCATCACGGCGTGCACAAACTCTGACAGCACACGCGCTGCACCTGTGGGACTGCTGACTGAAAATATCTCCTGCTCAGCTGAGCCGCGCTTCTCTTCAGTGTGCATTAACGAATGCACAATGCTTACAGCAGCTCCTATTAGGGAAGCAAATCTGCACAAACAGAAGTGGAGGGTGGATATGTGTGTGTGTGTGTGGGGGGGGGGGTATGTTGTGCTGTTTTGTGCACA